>NC_057810.1:220941913-221145312 GCF_018294505.1 Triticum aestivum | reverse complement strand
AAAATAAGATTCCCATGTGATATGTGGTCTAGTTGTTAGCTAAATTTACAAACATGAATTTTTGACTTTTTTGCAAAATCTCTCGAGAATTTGTAAAAATGGGCATAACTTTTGCATACGAACTCAGATGAAAAAGTTTTTAATATGAAAAATCATCTACTCGAAAAGTACATCCCACACAGGTTGAGTCCCCGCTAAACGTTTCCGTTCATATATACACCCCACACAGTCGTTCCAGGGAAAATGTTTCCGTTCACAGGTACATCACACACAATTTTCCCCGTTAAATCGTTTGTGATAGCGTTGCCATCGCACACAATATTAACAATTTTATCTTTTGCATTATTGAATGCATCACACATGGTGCGTAGAAGAAACTGTGTGGCAAAGGCTGTCCATCACACAAAGATTTTATGTGGTAAACGTTTGCGCTAGGTGGCCTAACACAAACAATTTTGAAGAGAATGTCGTGTGTGATTGTTCATAGATCCAACACGGTTTATTCATAGAAACTGTGTGTGTTGCCTTAGGTCATCGCCCAAGGTATTTTCTCAATAACCATTTGCAATAGCAAAAAACAATTAGCAGGCTAATTGCCCTATTATTAATAATTCATTTATTAATCTAATTGACATTCATATTAAACACATAATATATTTCATTCCCATATTAAGGAAGTAGTATTTCATAATTGAAATACATCAGACTACAACATGATATAGCTTCAACACTCAGCTACCCCATTACACAACTGCACTAGCACCAAGTTTCACATGCAACATCTAGAACCTTTCAAAATTAGCATCATAGACGGTACATAGATAGATGCATCTCATCGAGAAAACTGCTGAAGCAGAAGGCGAATATAGAGCCTTCATTGATGTTGAAGACTTTGCAACTTTAGGCCAGTGCCTGTGGATGATTGACCGTCCATCCTTTGTCCTCTTCAGGAACACTTCAATATTGAACCGTGGGTGTTGTATGAAAACCTTCCTTGCCTCCTGACCATGGAGGTGGTTTGAGAGGTAATAATCAGTGAACTGCTTTGGAAAGGCCTGAAAACAAGGATGTGCATAAATATCTTCTCTATATTGGAAATGGGGCAAGGGAATACAAAAGGCAAGGTATAATAGTTAGTACCATCTTGAAGTGAACTGATGTCTTCTTCATTGTGCAGACAAAGATCTTGTTGTTTTTTGTCGCTAATTTCTTTATCCTAACAATCTTTCTGAGTTTCTTGACTTGATTGATATTCATGGACAACTCATTTCCCCATATGCAAAAAGGGTCGAACAGTGGGTCAAAACCTCTAATAGCAGGACCTACATGTGCAAAACCAAATTGTTAAAAACCTAAATATTAGAATGGTCCCTACAATTGCACAATAATGTGCTATTAGACAATGGACCATGCACGTGCTAACCTCGATTGTAAACCTCAGTGCTTCCCATTGTTTCCCTGCAACACATATAAGGTAGTTAGTCATCAGGTTAAGTAAGGGTTTGCATGCCATCAGTAAAATATGTTGATGAAAAAGAAGCACATTGCAGATTCATCAGATTATTTCAAGCCACATGGAAAACCCATTTATCCAAACCAAGCATGATTAAGAACTAGGAAATATAGCACTTCTTTATGTTTCTTATGTATTAAGTGCAGCCAAATTTGATTTATTCCTCACATGCACAACAATAACAAATTCTACCCACGACAATTGGACATCGCATTGGAGAATTGAACCAAGCAGTTAACTAAACACCACAGCAAATGAACCAAACATTAACTGAGCACCACATTGCACAATATAACATACTCCTAATAGAAGATCAGTCAGTTAACAAACCAAGCATGCTTAACACTTTGGAAATATAGCAATTGTATTTGTTTCACATGTATTTAGTACAACCAAATTTGATTTACTTCTCGCATGGTATACAATAACAGAATGCACCCACAACTATTGAACATCGCATTGCAGAATTGAACCAAACAGTTAACTAAACACCACAACACAAATGAACCAAACATTAACTGAGCACCACATTGCACAATGTATAACCAAACCAAGCATGCTTGACAACTTGGAAATATAGCATTTGTATTCATTTCTCATGTATTTTGTAAAGATAAATTCAATTTATTTCTCACGTGGAAGACAATACAAAATTGCTGCCCGAAGAATTGAACATCACATTTGCAGAATTGAACCAAACAGTTAACTGAAGACGACAACTAATTAACCAAACAGTTAATAAGTGAGCACCACACGACACGACATAGAACATATACACAGGAGCAACACATTGCATGGTAAAATTATATAGCACAATTCACTAGAATTTGTTAAGGAAAGGCAGGAGCAGCACACGCAACGGGTAAACTGAACATGCTTAACCGGCATAGCTAGCAAATGGCAAGGTTCTCCTCCAAGATCTGGGGGTCCGCATGAATGGTAGCCATCGCGACCTCATCCGCGCGTGCGGTCGTGATTTGCTTCTCCACTGCCAAATGCTCCTTGAGCTCCCGGCTATACTGCATGCACCATGGCTTAGGGCGGCGCTTATTTGGTGGAGGGGTCGGTGATTTGGGTGGAAGGTGTCACGCCGACTGTCGGGGCATGTGGGATGTGGAAGGAGGAGGAGGATGGGGGTCTGGTGTGGATTACCTGCCTAGATAAATGAGGCCGAGTAGCATGAAGGAGTGTCGCTAGCGAGGGGGGCGGCGCTGCAAGCAAGGAGTGAAGGTTTCAACTTGGAAAGGAAGGCGGAAACTGGGGAAATGTGGCTTTTGGTAAGAGGAAGGGGGCGGGGAGGTAGATATTTCCACGGAAGCCAAAATTTTTGAATCAGTTCAGCGAAAAAACTGGTGCGCAGTGTCATCAAACACGGCCCCTTATTCACAATTGTGTACGATATGTGAACATCACAAACGATTCAGATAGCTTAACCCATGTGTGATGAGTTTGAACGTAAAAAATTTTGGTTCCAATTTCCCTGGTTACAGTGGTCATCCACGTCATTGCATAATTTGGGTACACAAAGGAGACTACAGTAGTAGACTACAGCACACCCACACTTCTTAATCGAGCAAGTTTAGCAATTAAACAGAGCTATCTGGCCTAAACATTACTCTAACAAATTAAAGACCGATGCTCTTAATTAAACAAAACAAAGAGTACTACTATGATTGGTGCTCGTCGATCTCCGCCACCTCCTCCATGTCCAGCTCGCGTCCGACGGTCTCCTGGGGAAGGGGCTCCATGGCATTCATCGCACCATACTCGGCAAGCATCTCGCCATCCGCGTCCGCCATCT
Organism: Triticum aestivum; assembly: GCF_018294505.1. Taxonomy (NCBI): domain Eukaryota; kingdom Viridiplantae; phylum Streptophyta; class Magnoliopsida; order Poales; family Poaceae; genus Triticum; species Triticum aestivum. The sequence goes on along the minus strand of NC_057810.1, from coordinate 221,141,998 downwards.
CTTTGGAAAAGGCCGCCACGAGATGGGCGTGGGCGGCCGCGATCTGGGCTTGGACGGGCTCCGTCGTTGCAAGGTATGTGGCGGAGGAACGGACAACTGCTCGAACGCTCTCGGCGATTGCCAACTCTGCGGCCGTGGCTTGCCGACCGTTGTCGGAGAAGCTTCGTTCGATTTGTGCGGTGACGCCACAAGTTGGGCGTGGGTGTCAGTGTCAAAACAGGCAGATCTCGGGTAGGGGGTCCCGAACTGTGCATCTGAGGATCGAAGGTAGAGGCAGGGGACATGATGTTTACCTAGGTTCGGGCCCTCTTAGTGGAGGTAATACCCTACTTCCTGCTTGATTGACTATGATGAGTATAGGGGTTTACAAGAGTTGATCTACCTTGAGATTGTAATGGCTAAACCCTAGATGTCTTGCCTGTATGATTGTGTTCTTGTCCTACGGACTAAACACTCCAGTTTATATGGACATTGGAGGGATCTAGGGTTGTACAAAGTCGGTTACAAAGAAAGGAAAGCATATGATCCGTATGCCAAGCTTGCCATCCACGCAAAGGAGAGTCCCATCAGGACAAGGGAAAAAGTCTTCTATCTTATATCTTCACGATCGATCAGTCCGGCCCATATCACATAGCCCGGATGCTCGAGGACCCCTTAGTCCAGGACTCCCTCAGTAGCCCCTGAACCAGGCTTCAATGATGATGTATCCGGCGTGCAAATTGTCTTTGGCGTTGCAAGGCAGGTTCCTTTTCCGAATACACAAAGCAGCATTCTGCATACCAGAGCTGTATCCGGCCCCGTTCCACACGTACAACCCTAAGCCGTAACAATACTTAAAATAATCCATGTCCACGGGCTACTTTTTTGGCGAGATGTTATGTTTTGGCCTTATTATTATTCTGAACCGTTCTACAGCCCCGTTTCATATTTTCAGGCACGGTCAATGACATGTCTTGTCAAAATAGAGATCATGTCCCCTTATCACGGGATTCTCATCAATAGAGGTTTTGGGTAATCCAACCGTGCCGTTCACACGCCCCCTTGGGAATAGGCGAGATTTAAGGCTTATGAGGGGGAGCTTGATATTCGCTGCCTCTATAAGAGGACAAAGACTCCTCTGTTCATCCCATGCCTTCTTCTTCCGCTGCCTTTCAATCCCCCGAGCTCCAACGCTCAAGCTCCAAACTTTCCTTCCTCCCTAACCTCTCCAGCCATGGCCGGATCTGGCTTTGAGGGCAAATGGACAGCCTCCTCCGTAACGGAGAAGAACATCCAGGACCTGCGTGAGGCGAGGTACCTGACGGCAGAGATCAAACACATGCTCCCAACTCCGGGGCAGATCATCCCCACCCAGAGCCCGGTGAAAGGGTGGTCTTCATCCCTCACTTCCTCTAAGGGCTCGAATTCGCCCTTCACCCCTTCGTCCAAGGTCTCATGTACTACTATGGGCTAGATTTCCACGATCTGGCCCTGAATTCATTCCTCCACATCTCGGCGTTTATCGTCGTGTGTGAAGCATTTCTCCACGTCTCCCCACACTTTGGCTTGTGGCTCAAGGTTTTCATTGTGAAGCCGAAGGTGGTTGAAGGCCAACATGCCGAGTGCGGCGCCCCATGGTGAGAAAGCTCAACCAGGTTACTTGGCCCAAAGGAAGAATCGTAGACACCATCAAGGTGTGGCAGCACGAGTGGTTCTATATCACCGAACCCCACGGCAACAAGTGGGCCGCTACTCTTGCCTTCAGATCTAGACCTCCGATGCGGCTCGCATCCTGGACCAACAAGGGCCTAGATTGGGGGTCCCTGGACGACGTGTCGCCGCTGCATAAGCGCGTCAAGAGCATGATAAACAAGGACATCACTCTTGCTAATGTGATTCAGGTGATGCTCATCCGCCGGATGCTCCCTTGCCAACGACGACCTCTCAAAATGTGGGAGTTCAATCCGGAGGGGGCATGGACTCTGCAACACATCTATGGCACGACGCACAAAAAGATCTGGAAGCTGCTTTTTAGGAAGCAGAAGATGTGGCCACGGACGTCCGACGACACCGGCCTCGACTGCAACAATCCGGCATCCCCAGCAAGTATTATATTGCCGAACACTATTTAGCTTGTTAAACTCGGGGAGGGGTCCTGAAAATTCCATTTCTTGAAGAGGAATGGCTAAAGAAGGCTGAGCGGATCAAGTGTCTGGCCTCGCTCCCTGAAAACCCAGCTGATCCTCTATTAATGAAGATGCTGGTCCCAGCGCCCTATCAGGCGCCGACGAAGAAGGACAAGACAAAGAAGAAGACCAAGGCGGCCCAAGGCAACCTCCATCCCGAAGAGACTGCGGGCACCGTGTCTAGAGGAACCGAAGCTCCTTCCTCTGGCGAGGAAGACAAAGACGATGAGGAGGAGGAGGCAGCAGTAGAGGAGGAAGCAGAGAACCCTCCTCCCAAGGGGAAAAAGAGAGCGGCCTCCATAGATGCGGCGGAGGGGGTGCCCAAGAGGGGAATGGTGTCCCTCTTCGATGACTCAGATTCAGGCACCGAGGCCGCTCCCGCGCCAAGCCCCTTGCCGAATCGTGAGTACTTTCAGATGCTTTGTACACACTAATCCTCTTTACAGATTATTAGAATGATATCAAATTTCATGTCATAGTCCGGCCGGTGACATTCCTCAAGGATCATCGTCATCGGGGGATCTTTCGCTGGACAAGATGGAGAGCGAGACACCTCCACGGGCTTCCTCGCCTCCTAGGGCAGACGATCCTGAGGTGTCATCCCAAAGGGTTTCTCTATGCTCAGTAGAAGTGCGGGGGATGACCAATGCGGCACCGGAGGCTGCCGAGGACATGGGGGGCACAACCCCTATGGAAACCGGCCATAGGGATCCTGGGTCATCGTATCCTTAGCCGGATACCGTTCCGGAGACCCATACAATCCTGGAATCGGATCGCTAGTCCCCTCTGCAGGAGGGGAGAACGGCAACCTCTACTAATAAAGAGGCATCAAACAAGCTGATGGATGCACTGCAAGGTGCATCTGTCTTGGAGGAGCACCGTACCTTTATGGGTACGGTGGTTGAAAAAGTTCAGTCTGCTAAGAGCAGACTGGATGAAGCCTTCACGAGCCTACTAACCGGCTTTGATGTAAGCAATGTAATGTCCTTTAGCTGCTTTCATAAAAATCCGTCTATATATAGATAGTAGCCCCTAAGACTCTGTTTGGCCATTGAAGGAGGGCGAACAGAGGGTCTATGGTTATCAACATGAAGTAACATACTTAGCCTTTTTTGATAATCATCAGGCTTCATTGTTAGCAGTGACCGCTCAGGCTGCCGAAGTTTCCGAACTGAAGCAGAAACTGCAGCTAGTCGATGAGGACAACATCCGGATTAACAAGCGGCTCGACGAAGCGCAAGGTTTGTTTCAAGTGCTCCATATGCCACCAAATTAGTTTTGCAAATGCCAAAGTGAGGCTCACGCTCCATTATACACATAATGGCAGATGGCACTATGGAGGTCGAGACCCTCCGAAGTGAACTTGCCCATGCAAAGGAGCAGGTAAGGGTGAGCAATGCGGCCGCTAAGAAAGCGGCTACCGATTTGAAGGAGGAACAGGCCACACGGAGCCAGTTTGAGGAGCGCGTATCCCAGATTGAGCAAGAGCTCAAGGATGTGACTCGCAAGTGCGAGCTCCTCGAGGAGGACAATAAAGCAAAGGTGACCAAACTCACCAAGGCCATTCAGGATGCCCAAGAGGCGAGGTCCGAATCCCATGCAGCTCGCGAGGAGCTCCGACCGGCCGGACAGATAGCGACTAGTAAGCCCTTTCTTTTACAGTCTAAGTTTGGCGATCAGAGGTATGCCGTACTTAATCGACTATGGAGTTCTCCAGACTCCTTTTCGAATCTACCGAAGAGCGCGGCTGTCGTGGGAACGAACACCTATGGGACCGGAGCCCCTATCGGTCCGGCGGGGGGCGGAAATCGCACGAAGAGCGGATCGAGGCGAAGCACACGAGCGATTTACCCAGCTTCGGAGCTCTCCGGAGAGATAATACTCCTACTGCTGCTTGTCTGATTGTATTGTGTTCTTGCTCGAGAGCGATGAGCGCTACAGTACACACTAGCTGCGAGACCGAGCGTGAGTGTTTTCTGGCCTCGAACCCCCCTCTACGTTGCGCATGGGCCTGCTTTTATATGCTCAAGGGGTCACCGACAGGTGGTAACGCATGCAAGGGTAAAAATGTAAAAGAGCTGCGGTTGGTACACCTACTTGTACAGTGTATCCTACCTAACCCTGACGGCAGGGGACAAAGGCATTAAATGCCCGTCCGTGTCGCCCAAACAGTGCAGAAAACGGACCGTCAGGGGCGCCACCGCTCGCCACGATGGCAATCTTGTCAGCGTTGCTTGCCACCTTGCACCGCTAGCTGCACAGCCTCTCGCCACGCGTGCTTAGAAAGGCCCCAGGGCGACACGTTGGTGGATGTGCCGGAGCGCCAGTACAGAGTGGTAGCTTGTCGCGGCAAGCGCCTTGCCGCGGTCGTTGTCTTGCTGCGTCCGGAAGCTTGTCGCACACCGGGCCTTGCCGGGATGCGTGGCGCGTCGCGGCAAGTTCCTTGATATGCCTTGGTTGGCCTTCCCGGCAAGCTCCTCTTGCCGGGGTCTTGTCGCCTTGGCTTAAACACTTTGTTCTTGAATGGCTCCAAAGGAACCACGGAGGACCTTGGCGGTCACCCGGCAAGCCTTGCCGCGGGGCGCTGCGACTGCCCGTGCACAAGTTTGGGATACTAGGGTACCCCTACTCTAGTACACCAACAGGAGCCCCCGGGCCTGGGCCACACACGATGCCGAGCGCTGTTGGGCCAGGCCCAAAACAGGGCACGGGCACGCGCGGCCTGGTTTACGCCGTATCTTGCTCCGTATCCACCGCGCCCTCCCCTAACGGCACGCGTTGAATGCGGCGTCGTGGGAGAGATCGTGGGTGGTTCTTTATTCGGAAAAACGGAACGTCCGCCCCCTCCCTCTTTATAAGCAGGGGAAACAGGGGCAGTTCCTCCATCTCATCAGTTGCTACTTCCAATCTCAGAGATATCCGCCGCTCCCCCCCTTCTTCCAAAGCCGAGAGAGAGCAGCGCTCCGCCCCCATCGCCACCGGCGCCACCAACGCCTTCGATCTCCCCTGCTACCTCCGCCATGGCTCCGAAAGCCGGGAAGACCGCGAAGTCGGCCGAGGCGCTACGGCTCGAGGCGCTGCGAAAGGAGCGGGCAATCTTCCTCCCCGAGCTCGCCGCGAAGGAGCTGAGGGAGTGGTACTACCTCTTCTGGTCGAAGGAGACGCGAGCGCATCCGCGCACGAAGGTACTCTCCGCCGCCGCTTCCGAACGGGCTCCGAACGGGTATCCCTTCTTCACGCTGTTCTTCTACTGCAGGCTATGCCCACCTTTCTCTGAGTTCTTCTGCGATATCATGAACACCTACGGGTTCCACCTCCTTGATTTCACCCCCAATGTTGTTCTGACCATGGCAGTTTTCGCACATCTCTGCGAAAACTTTGTCGGAGTCCATCCAAATGTAGCCCTTTTCCGCCACTTCTTTATGCCCCGAGTTGAGAGAGGGGAGCCCCTATCCGGCGGAATCGCCTGGATCTCGAGAGCCGGCAAGAAGGAAGCGTATCTGGAAGGAGAGCTCCGCAGCAAGTGGGAGGAGTGGAGAGCAGAATGGTGCTGGATTGTTGAGGAGAACCCGCATCCATTCACCGCCCAGCGCCAAGCCCCAGTAGTGCGCGGCAACGATTTGAGCGCCCTGGCCGCGAACGACGATAAGCTGAAGATTTCCATCACTCGGATCTTGCCGCTCAGGCTTCCCGGGCTTACTGTAGGCGCTGTTGGTGTGGATTTTCTTCGCCGTTGCGTCGCCCCCCCTGTAAGATTGGAGGAGGCCCGCCTGGGAGTTCGGGGGTCCAGCGGATATCATGAGGCTGCGCCCGGGCCTCACCTTCAACTTCACTGTCTTGGAGCTGGACGCGATGCTCAAGGAGCTGTTCAAGCATGACCCTCAGCATCCCGAATGGTTCAGGCTGCCGCAGGGCGTCATCCCACTATGCAACAATTCCTCGCTCGATCGCATCCGTGCAATGATGCCACAGTGCGACTCGCATGGAATTGTTCCAACTTTGCAAGAGCCCGCAGACGACGTCGTGCAGCAGTTCTTCGACGGCTTGGTGGAGGTGGCGGTCTGCTCCGATGAACAGAAGAGCCTCATCCGCGACACCACCGATGCGGAGATGCGGCGCATCGCCACTAGGGTGGAAGAGGCGGCGGCAGCCGCCGCCGCGGGCGAGTTTGGATTCACCATGGAGGAGGCAGAGGCAGCCGAGGCGGCAAGCCTTGCCGATCGAGATGAGCTTGCCGGCGAGGGAGAGCTTGCCGAGCCTGAAGGCGAGTCGAGCGAGCCCGCCGTGGGTGCGAGCGGCCCGCCATCTTCAAGCAGCTTGCCGCAAGCGGAGCCCCCAGCGCAGCCCCCAGCTCCACCAAGAAGTCGCCTCCGCAAGGCCGGGGACGTAGCAGGGCGGTAGACAAGTCAACAGGCGTCGCGCCGCGGGACACGCTCCACCGCGGCAAGCACCGTTGCCGCGGGAGCGTCTCACGCTGCTGCGGCAACTGGAGCGGGGTCCTCCCGGACCGCCGCTTCAGATCCTGCCGCTGCCCCTGCCAAGCGGTCAAGGGAGCCTACTCCTCCGCCTTGTCGCACCGAAAGAGGGCTGGACTTCGACCTCTCCGCGCTCAGCTCCGACGAGGACGAAGAAGAGTAAGACTCTTTGCTGTACTTGTAGTTCTTCAATTTTCACTGTTTTGTCTTGTGTCTGATTTGCTTTACTCTGAACTCGTTCCTTTTAAGGACCCTGGCCCAGAGAGCGGCGAAGAGAGCCAAGGCTCCGGTGATTATCATCGAGGACGAGCCCACCGCGACAGCAGGGGGCGCGCCCGAGACCACCTTGCCGGACCCGGCAACTACTCCCTGAAGCAGCCCCCAGCGCAGCCCCCAACGTAAGTATACGGTTTACTTCCCGCTGTTCGGCGCGCATGGGTGCTCTTTTTTTGCTGACATCTGATTACTGGTTTGTGTAGGAGCAGAGCAGCCTCACCAGGAGCAACTGGAAGCCGCCCCCGAGATGCTATCTGCTTCGACTACACCACCAAGGGAGGATTCCCCGGCAAAGGAGCGTTCTCTGGCAAGGGAGAAGTCTCCAGCAAGGGACAGTTCTCCGGCAAGGGACGGCACCAGCGACCCCCCGGTGGTGGAGCCCATGACTGCAGAGCCCAGCACAGGTAATCCTCTTGCTTGAAAACTTCCCCTGGGTTCTTCTTCTGGTTTTCTTTTTGGATATTTGCTTGACTTTTCTCCCTCTTCCGGCCTTCAGATCCACCTTCCACGGAGCCGATGGAGACCAAGGCCACCAGCGAGGAGAACGTGCGCGGCAACACCGACGACGTCGCCGCCACCGAAGTAGGAGCTGGCGCTGATGAGCCCGCCGGTGAAGAGGCCGCCAAAGCTGCCGCCGCGGGAGCTCGCGAGGGATCTGGCGATCGCACTGACGACCCCGGGGCCGCAGGAGTGCAAGGCGCTACGCCGACCGCCGATCCCTCCACCGCTGCCGCAGCGCCAGGCTCCGAAGAGCCCCAGCCCGGCGCCTATTTGAAGGCCGGCGATGGCGTCTTCATCAAGCTCCCCTGGGCGTCAAGCTCTAGGGCGCCGGTCGAAGGAGAAGTCTTTCACGGAGAAGTGCTCGCCTCCGCTGGGCTGACGCTGGTTGACGCGCCGAGCAGCAGCAGCGGCGAGCCTGAGGAGGAACAGCTGTTGCGGAGGCTGCTGTCACTCTACCGCGCCCGACAAGCCAAGGTGGAATCCCGGGAAGCGCTTGTCGCGCAAGCGGGAGTGGATATTGAGAAGCATGCGGAGGAGTTCCGGAGTCGCAACCAGGAAGCCCTCCGGTCTATTGCAGAGGAACGGGCGTAGCTCGTCGAGGCGCGGAAAGCCTTCCTTCTCGAGAAGGCTGAAGCTGAAGAGCAACAGCGGCTTTCGCCGAGGAGCTGGTCGCGCGGGAAGGTGAGTTGGCGTAGCGGAAGGTCAATCTGGACAGCCACGAGGAAGAGCTTGCCGCGCGCGAGGAAACATTTGGCGGGGCTCTCAAGGAAGCGAAGGATGCTGCCGCAGCTGCCGAGGCCGCCAAGAAGGAGCTGGAGGCGAAGGTGGCGCAGCTAGAGGCTGATCTCAAGGCGAGGGATGAAGAGCTTGCCGCGCTCCAGCGTGAGCGCGAGAAGGACGCCCACGCCCATGGCGAACTGCAGGGTCATCTCGTTGAGAAGGGCAAGGAGCTGAGCGCCGCCAAGGACTCCAACGCTGATCTTGAGTTGAAGCTGGCTACTTTGACCGAGACGCTGGACGGTGCCAAGGAGCGGGAGGTGGCCTTGAAGGAGGAGATCAAGGCCAACGAAGCGCTGCTGACGAGGGCCGCCGAAACCCAGAACACTTTTAGGGAGACTGTGGAGCTCTGGACAGAGGGTCTCGTGAACATCGCCACAGTCATCGACGCGGAGCTGGCGCAACTAGGGATGGAGGATTTCGGGTATTCCTCCGATGAGAACCTCCAGCCCAGCGCCAAGCTCACTTTGTTCTTCAAGGGCGTGGCGGCGGCCCTCCAGCGACTCCGAGAAAGGATCCCAAAGCAGCTGGCCGACGAGTCGCGCACGATCTGCACGAGAGTTCTGTAAAAGGTGTTGGTGAAGGTGGCCTTCCGCAACCCAGGCCTCAACCTCACCAATGTCCTCAAGAAGCTGCCTCCGGATGTTGATCTGGAAGAGCTGAAGGCCCTTGTCGCACCCATTGTGGACAAGGTGAACGAGGTCAAGAGGGTTGATGGCGATCGCGTAGATTAGGCCGCCTGTTTCCTCCTTCCCTTGTCGCTGCTAGTCATGTTACGAGAACAATCTATTAGAGCTTCGACAAGTTATCTTGTAATATAACTTTATTTTGGGTATCGATTGCTATGTTATTCCCTTTACTTGATTCCTTCCTTTGTATGTTTTTTTGCCCTACGCTTTTAGGGAACTTGTCGGCGCGGGCACCTTTGCCGCGAGCGCTGAGTGCGGAACGTCAGCAGCCTGCTGGCGGTGCCGCTACCAACAAGAAACCTTGTCGCAACTAGTCGCAGCACACTTTAGTTGTTGAGCGGACTCGAAACAAAGTAAGGGCGCAACTAGCTACGAGTTGGTTCCTCCGCGCATAGGTTTTCCATACAAAGCATGGTCGTTCGAGGAAGATACTTAAAATTTTTAAAACTGATTGCTCAAACTTTGGCTACTTAGCTTTTCTGTCGTTTGCGTCCCGGCATGGCGAAACTTTCTTAAACGACGCCTGGTCCACACCATTATCTTCTCCTTCCCCCCCGGCAAACTTGTGGGCGAGGGAACCTTCCTTTTGAGAAAGAGAAAGAAGAGAAAATAAAGATATGGAGCCTTACGGCTCGTTATTGCTTACCGGGGGTAGGTGCTGCACAAAGTGTCAGATAACACAGGCAAAAAATAGAAAGCATGAAATTGACAAGATGTGCTGAGCACATAAGCTTTATTTATGCACGGGGTCTGCGCCCGGCTTTGTACAAAGGATTACATGCAACAGCGGCAAGACTTGTACAAAAGGTGGTTGCCGGAACAGGTTCCGGCAACCGCGCCTTACGGGTAAAACTTACGAAGATGCTCAATGTTCCAGGAGTTGCTCACCGGAAAGCCATCTTCGGTCTCAAGGCAGACAGCGCCAGGCCTAGTGACTCGTTTCACCCGATAAGGGCCTTCCCACTTCGGCGTCAACTTGTTGGAATTCTTGGCGGACTGAACGCGCCGAAGAACAAGGTTGCCTTCCTCGAGACTTCTGGCATTAACTTTGCGGCTATGGTAGCAGCACAAAGCTTGTTGGTATCGAGCAACTCGTACAGCAGCCTGAAGACGGTCTTCCTCAAGGAGCAGGGCGTCATCTTGCCGCAGCTGCTCTTGCTCAAGCTCATCATAAGCGAGCCCTCGAGGCGACCCGTATACGAGTTCCGTGGGGAGAACTGCCTCTGCTCCATAGACTAGAGCAAAAGGTGTCTGGCCAGTGGCTCGATTTGGCGTCGTCCTGATCGACCAAAGAACCACCGGCAGCTCCTCAATCCAGTTCTTTCCGCACTTGTGCAGCCTGTCGAAAGTCCTGGTCTTGAGCCCGCGCAGCACTTCAGCATTTGCCCTCTCCGCTTGACCGTTGCTTCTCGGGTGAGCAACAGAAGCGAAGCAGACCTTGGCGCCAAGATCTTGGACGTACTGCAAGAAGGTGCGGCTCGTGAATTGCGTGCCGTTGTCGGTGATGATCTTGTTAGGGACTCCGAAACGGCAAACAATCGACCTGAAGAACTTGACTGCTGACTGTGCTGTCACCTTCCTCACTGCTTCCACTTCCAGCCACTTTGTGAACTTGTCGATTGCAACGTACAAGTACTCAAAGCCCCCGACAGCTCGGGGAAAGGGGCCGAGGATGTCGAGCCCCCAGACCCAAAATGGCCAGGATAAAGGGATCGTCTGGAGAGCTTGAGTTGGCTGGTGTATTTGCTTGGAATGGAACTGGCACGCTTCACACTTGGTTACTTGTGCAGTTGCATCCTGGAGGGCTGTCGGCCAAAAGAAACCTTGCCGGAATGCTTTGCCGGCAAGTGCTCTTGCGCCAATGTGGTGACCACATATGCCTCCATGTATCTCCACCAACAGCTTTTGTCCGTCTTCCCGGGGAATACACTTCAATTTCACACCGTTGAATCTTCTTCTGTACAGTGTGTTGTCGACAAACTGGTACATACTTGATTGCCGGGCTACTCTTTCCGCTTCTTCTTGCTCTTCGGGAAGTTCTCCTGTCTGAAGGAAACGGACAATCTGCTGTGCCCATGCTGGAGCTTGCGGCTCGACAACAAGGACTAAAGGCACATAAGCTGCTGCGGCAACATCCGCTTCTACGGTGAGAACCTGTGGCTCGGCCGGAGCTTGACGTTCCCCGGCAAGCTTGCCGGAGCAAAACTTGTCGGGAGCGTCTGCTTCAACGGAACAAACCCTAGGGCTTGTCGGAGCAGACTGCTCCTCAGCACTCTTGGTGTTGATCTTGGGGACCTTCTTGGCGGCGGCTTCGGGGAGCTCTGCCGGAAAGTAGTCACCAGAAATCAACTTCCTCTTCTTGCTCTGTCCAGTTGATGGCGTTACAGACGGTTGAGTCAGTTTGAGCACAAAGATTCCTGGTTCCACATGTAACTTTAGTGCGGCGCACTTTGACAGGCCATCAGCAATGTCGTTCTGAGCTCTCGGAACATGTTCCATCTGTAGGCCGTCAAAGTGCTCTTCTAACTTTCTCACTTCATCAACATAAGCTTCCATCAACAGACTCTGATAACTCTTGTTCACTTGGCGGACGACAAGCTGCGAGTCACCCCTGACAATGAGCTTCTTGATCCCAAGGTCTGCCGCGATCCTGAGACCGGCAAGCAAACCTTCATACTCTGCAGTATTGTTTGTCGCTTGCTCCTTGGGAAAGTGCATCTGGACGACGTACTGGAGGTGTTCTCCGGTGGGCGCGACAAGTAGCACGCCCGCACCGGCGCCTTGCAGCGAGAAGGCACCATCAAAGTACATCAATCACTCTTTGCTTGCTTCCTTGATGGGGATGCTCGCCTCTGGAATTTCTTCATCTGGCGTTGGCGTCCACTCTGTTATGAATTCTGCCAATGCTCTGTTTTGGATAGTTGAAGTGCTTTCAAACTTAAGGCCAAAGCTTGACAGTTCCAGTGCCCACTCGACAATCCTGCCTGTTGCCTCTGGATTCTGCAGTATCCTCTTCAGCGGAAAGCGAGTGATAACTGTGATCTCATGTGCTTGGAAGTAATGGCGCAACTTTCTCAAGGCCATGAGAAGGCCGAAAAGCAATTTCTGCACACCAGAGTACCTTGACCTAGCCCCCTGCAGAAGGGAACTGACAAAGTAAACTGGGCGCTGCACCATTCTCTTCTGCACCTCCTCACGTGCCTGCGCAGATCCATCCTTGTCGGGACCAGAGCTTGTCGGTGAAGCCCCCTGCTTGTCGCTGGATGCATCTGCCGTGGTTGCTGGCTCATCATCCGCCTCCCTCTCCGCTACTAACGCAGCACTAACCACTTGATTGGTTGCCGCTATATACAGCAGCAACTTCTCTTGTGGCTTAGGTGCGACAAGTATTGGAGTGGAGGACAGGTATCTCTTCAAGTCCTGCAGCGCAGCCTCCGCTTCCGGAGTCCATTTCATTGGACCTGCCTTTTTCAATATTTTGAAAAATGGCAGGGCGCGCTCAGCAGACTTAGAGATAAACCTGCTGAGAGCAGCCACGCAACCGGCAAGCCTTCGTACATCCTTGACGCGCTTTGGTGCTTCAATCTGCTCAATGGCCTTGATCTTGTCGGGATTGGCTTCAATTCCCCGCTGAGACACGAAGAACCCGAGAAGCTTGCCGGAGGGACTCCAAACACACACTTCTCGGGGTTAAGCTTGAGGTTGATCTTGCGCAGATTTGCAAAGGTTTCGTCTAAATCTTGAATCAGAGTTGCCTTGTCCTTGCTCTTGACCACTATGTCATCCATGTAGGCTTCCACATTTCTGTGCATTTGTGGCTCAAAAGCGTCATGGACTACCCTTGCAAATGTTGAACCAGCATTCTTTAAACCGAAAGGCATCCGTACGAAACAGTATGTGCCACATGGAGTGATGAATGCGGTCTTCTCCTCATCCTCTTCTGCCATGAAGATCTGATGGTATCCTGAGTATGCGTCAAGAAATGAAAGCAAGTCACATCCGGCCGTGGAGTCAACAATCTGGTCAATGCGCGGCAAGGGAAATGGGTCTTTGGGACAAGCTTTATTAAGATCGGTAAAGTCGATACAAAGCCTCCATTTCCCGTTTGCCTTGCGCACGACTACAGGATTGGCCAACCACGTAGGATGGAGCACTCCTCTGACAAGGCCTGCTGCTTCCAACTTCTTGATTTCTTCTGCGATGAATTCTTGGCGCTCCACTGCTTGTTTCCTGACTTTCTGCTTGACGGGCCGCGCATGAGGACAGACGGCAAGGTGGTGCTCGATTACTTTCCTGGGAACACCGGGGATGTCAGACGGTTGCCACGCAAACACGTCGACGTTCGCCCGCAGGAAAGCAACGAGCGCGCTTTCCTATTTAGGGTCGAGAGTGGCACTGATGGTGAAGGTACCACCAGTGCCGTCCTCCTTGGCGGACACCTTCTTGGTCTCTGGTGGAGCTGCCATTGTCTTCTTACACTTGCCGGTGGAGCTCGATGGTGCGTCCTCGACGGTAGCGCAGCACTCCGAAGAGGTGCGCTTGCCGGAGTGGGCATCAGAACTCTTGCCGGACTTGGTCTTCTTCTTCCCCCCGGGAGCTTCAGCGGCAAGTGTCTTGCGATCTGCTGCGGCTGCTGCTTCCCGGTAGATCTTGTCGGCGCAGATAAGGGCATCCTTCTTGTCGCCAGGGAAAGAGATGACACTTATTGGGCCCGGCATCTTCAGCACATTGTATGCATAGTGAGAGGCTGCCATGAATTTGGCGAGTGCTGGACGGCCGAGTATCCCATTGTAAGGCAATGGAAATCAGCAACGTCAAAAGTGACCCTCTCAGTCCTGAAGTTCAACTCGCTGCCAAATGTTACCGGCAACGTGATCTTTCCCTTCAGCTTGCTCCTTCCCGGATTGATTCCTTGGAATGTGTCGGTCTCTTCGAGCTCGCTGTCAGGGATCTGGAGTTTCTGGAGTACCGCGGAGGAGATCAGGTTCAAGCCGGCCCCGCCGTCAACTAGCATCTTAGTGACCTTGAGGTTGCGGATAGTTGGTGAAACCAACATCGGCAAGCACCCGACCGCAGTTATGCGATCAGGGTGGTCCTCAATATCAAAGATGATAGGCGTGCTGGACCATTTCAGAGGCTTGCGTGACTCGACGGGTGGTTCTGCCGCATTGACTTCCCGCACCCACTGCTTGAGCTGGCGGTGTGAAGTATGCAGAGAAGCACCGCCGTCAACGCACAGGACCTCTGTGGCTTTCTGGAACTCCTCTCATCGGTCTCGTCATCATCCATATCTTCATCGTCGTCGTCATCTTCATCCTTGTCGCGGCCGCGGGGAGGCCTGTCTCCTTGCCGCTGCTTGGCCTTGCCGCGGCGTCCTCCTCGGCGGGACGTTTCTTGCGGATCCTCCAGTACCTTCCTGGGCCTTCTCCTTGTCGCGTCGCTCGTACTCAGCCTTTGCTGCTCGACAAGCTGCTCGACCTTCTTGCAGCTCTGGAGATCATGGCCCTTGGTGCGGTGGATCTTGCAGTACTGCTTGTCGGAGCCGCCCTGCTTGTCGGTGACCGCCCGGCATCCCGGGACCAGCTTTGGCTTCCTTGGCGCCACCTCCGTTGCCGGACTGCTCAACGACTAGCACTCTTTGCCTTTCTTCTTCCTGTTGTTCCGCCGCCGGTTTTTCCTTGCCGGGGCGGCATCCTCGCTGTCAGATCCTCCTGCTCCTGTAGTCTCTCCGGGGAGTTTCCTCCCTTCCTCAGCACGTGCACACTTGTCGGCCAGGGCATATAGCTCACTGACGTCTCTGATCTTGCACATCGCCATCTCCTCCCGCATCCTGCGGTTCGCACGTTCTGATGGAACGCGCTGATGACCGCGACAGGGTGGACATCTGGGATGTTGCGCTGTACTTGGCTGAATCTCTGAATATACTTGCGCAGGGGCTCTCCTTCCTTCTGGGCGAGCAGATGAAGGTCGCTCTCTTGGCCATGAGGCTTGTGGCCGCCTGTAAAGGCGCCGACAAACTGATGGCACAGATCCGCCCATGAGGATATGGAGTTGTCCGGCAAGTGCATGAGCCAGGATCTGACATTGGGCTTGAGCACCAGCGGGAAGTAGTTGGCAAGGATCTTGTCGACGCGCCCCCCGGCAGCTTGCACCGTAATGGTGTAAATGCTGAGGAACTCCGACGGATGCAACCTGTCGTCGTACTTCTCTGGTATGTCTGGCTTGAAGTTCTTTGTGCTGGGCCACTGGACTTGCCGCAGCTCACGAGTGAACGCAGGGCAACCTACCGCGTACGGCAAGTCGCCTGGTTCCCCTGGCGCATGCATGTCGACAGCGGGCCCAGCGCGCTGGTCCAATTGACGCCACGCTTCTCTTCGACGCTCGATGCGAGTATGAGCGTCTTCTTGTTGTCGTTCGTGAAGAACTTGGCGCTGATCGCGACGAGCTCGTGGATCTGATGACGCGGTGGAGTCAGTGTCGAGGTTGACCCGACGAGTCGGTGATCTTGGCCTTCGGGGCGGTGAGTGCATGGTGGTTGCACCCCCACCGGTCTTGTCGCCATCGGCTCGCGCCTGGCAGTCTTGCCGCGGCTGCGATGCATTCGGCTGCCGCGGAGTGTCGCCGTTGGCGAAGCCGATGAGACTCTGAATGGTGGCCCTCCATTCGTCGATCTTGTCCGCCGTTGGAGGGTAATCCAGGAGCAGTTGAGCTCGTGCCAAAGCTTCTTCCGAAGTTTTGGGTGGCGGTGGCGAACGGTGCGAGGAGCGGGATATGCTCGGACTTCTAACTATGTTAGAAGGAGCAGGATCCCGTCCAGGCGACCGTGTCTTGCTCGTGCCAGCATGTTGGCGCGCATGCTGGTCTTGAGCATCCCGAGATCCACCAGCTCGATGTCGGTCCAACGAACGTATGGTACCGCGAGTACCATGACGCTGTCGGTCCCGCGCCTCCTGAGATGGGCGTGGTGCATGTACGGACACCGAGGTTTGCGCAACCTTGTCCTTGGACCTGGCGGCAGCGTGAGCTCCCTCGTTGACGCTCGTTCCTCCGCCGGCGTCTACCCCACCACCCGTTTTCTCCGGTGGCGGTGGGATCGACGTGGACGGAGCAGCCACCTCCGAAGCCTTCTTCTTCGGTGGCATGTCGATGAAGATGATGAAGAAGATGAAGAGCTAGCTCGTGTGAACGCCGGATCGGGTTCACACAACCTCGACAGACCCTACCTGGCGCGCCAAAGATGTTGTGGGAACGAACATCTATGGGACCGGAGCCCCTTTCGGTCCGGCGGGGGGCGGAGATCGCACGAAGAGCGGATCGAGGCGAAGCACACGAGCGATTTACCCAGCTTCGGAGCTCTCCGGAGAGATAATACTCCTACTCCTGCTTGTCTGATTGTATTGTGTTCTTGCTTGAGAGCGATGAGCGCTACAGTACACACTAGCTGCGAGACCGAGCGTGAGTGTTTTCTGGCCTCGAACCCCCCTCTACGTTGCGCATGGGCCTCCTTTTATATGCTCAAGGGGTCACCGACAGGTGGCAACGCATGCAAGGGTAAAAATGTAAAAGAGCTGCGGTTGGTACACCTACTTGTACAGTGTATGCTACCTAACCCTGACGGCAGGGGACAAAGGCATTAAATGCCCGTCTGTGTCGCCCAAACAGTGCAGAAAAGGGATCGTCAGGGGCGCCACCGCTTGCCACGATGGCAATCTTGTCAGCGTTGCTTGCCACCTCGCACCGCTAGCTGCACAGCCTCTCGCCACGCGTGCCTAGAAAGGCCCCAGGGCGACACGTTGGTGGATGTGCTGGAGCGCCGGTACAGTGGTAGCTTGTCGCGGCAAGCGCCTTGCCGCGGTCGTTGTCTTGCCGCGTCCGGAAGCTTGTCGCACACCGGGCCTTGCCGGGACGCGTGGCGCGTCGCGGCAAGTTCCTTGATATGCCTTGGTTGGCCTTCCCGGCAAGCTCCTCTTGCCGGGGTCTTGTCGCCTTGGCTTAAACACTTTGTTCTTGAATGGCTCCAAAGGAACCACGGAGGACCTTGGCGGTCACCCGGCAAGCCTTGCCGCGGGGCGCTGCGACTGCCCGTGCACAAGTTCGGGATGCTAGGGTACCCCTACTCTAGTACACCGACAACGGCTGATGATACATCTCCAATGTATCTGCTTTTCCAAATACTTTTGCCCTTGTTTTGGACTATAACTTGCATGATTTGAATGAAACTAACCCGGACTGACGCTGTTTTTAGCAGAACTGCCATGGTGTTGTTTATTGTGCAGAAAACAAAAGTTCTTGGAATGACATGAAAATCCATGGAGATAACTTTTGGAAAATATTAAAAATAATGGCGATAGAATCAAGGCCAGGGGGCCCACACCCTATCCACGAGGGCGGGGGGCGCGCCCGCTCCCCTGGGCGTGCCCCCTATCTCGTGGGCCCCTGATGCTCCACCGACCTCAACTCCAACTCTATATATTCCATTTCACAGAGAAAAAAAATTAGAGAGAAAGTTTCATCACGTTTTACGATACGGAGCCGCCACCAAGCCCTAATCTCTCTCGGGAGGGCTGATCTGGAGTCCGTTCGGGGCTCCGGAGAGGGGGATTCGTCACATGCCTACATTACATTGATGAACTGGAGCTAGTTCTGTGTCACCCTATGTTATAGCTATTACTTGAGGAATCACATCCGACATAATTATCCATCACTGATCCAATGCCTACGAGCTTTTCACATATTGTGCTTCACTTATTTACTTTTCCGTTGCTACTGTTACAATTACTACAAAACTGCTGTCTTTACTTTTGCCACAGTTACCATTACTATCATACTACTTTGCTACTAAATACTTTGCTGCAGATACTAAGTTATCCAGGTGTGGTTGAATTGACAACTCAACTGCTAATTGGCTCCCCTTGTGTCGAATCAATAAATTTGGGTTGAATACACTACCCTCGAAAGCTGTTCCGATCCCCTACACTTGTGGGTTATCAAGACTAATTTCTGGCGCCGTTGCCGGGGACCATAGCTCTATTGTCACGACCGGTTTTCCAATAAAAATATTTATTGAGAAACCAATCTTTTGAGTCCAGTATGAGAGAAATCCTCCTCACTGGTAGAAAAATTCTTGATATAATAAGCCAGTAGCATAAAATATATTACAGGGTCGAACTACGGTTGCTCAACCAAATTATTACAAGCACGCCAATAATTATACATAATGGCGGACATGACACAGTGGTGTGGAGGCATACTACTGACTCGAGGATAGGGCGGTGGTGGAAAAACACAGCGGGGAGAGAAATACAAGACTCTAAATCTGTCATCTCATCGAGCGTCGAGGTGAGGCTCGATGAATTTATTTGGTAGCGGAAGCGGATATAAAACAGTGACCAAATCCAGGGTCGCACGAGACTGACTGGGACTCCTCTAGGTGTCGGACTCGCTATCAAACTCTTCATCCATGAGATCGCCTTCGTCAGCATCTGGCCAAATCAACAAGCCAGTGAGTACTTTGAAAGTACTCGCAAGACAGTTCGGACGTAAGATATAACAAATGCATGCATGGATGCGTCATGAATAATTCACCAATGTACATTCAAAAAAAATTTAGCATAACAAGGTAAGTAAAAGGGAAACGGCGGTAGTCCGCCTGAAATCCCAATGAAACACAAATGAATACCGATCGGGTGTCTGAAGCGATGCCTCGAAAGGTTAATAAATAAATAAAAGGAAATGATGCCACAGTCGGGCATCTTAGCGACGCCACATAAAGGGCTTTAAAAGAAATGCCACAGTCGGACGTCGGGGCGACATCACAGAGAGGGCTTTAAAGAAAAGTAAAATACAACAATGCCACAGTCGGACGTCTGAGCGACATCGCAGAAAGGGCTTTAAAGAAAAGTAAAATACAACAATGCCACAGTCGGATGTCTGAGCGACATCGCAGAAAGGGCTTTTATTCACAGGTAAATAATACTCATAATAAACATTTAATTCATAAGAATAAATGGGTTAGTCCATCCATAGGGATAATCATTTAACCGGAATTAGCACTCAAGCAAATCACCGGAGTCTCTGCCATCAAAACTGACATTTGATTAGGATAAGATAATATCGATCTGGGATAGGGAATAGATGATTTTGGAGGAATATAAGACTCTGCAGAGTTTGTACAAAATTTTTCCCACAGCCAATGGATTTCCGTAGTCACGAAGGGCTAGTTCCGTTTACGGTATTTCGGAAGAAAACACAGCTAACCAGTACACACCCATCCTACCTCTCGATGCTAGGGATCACCCTAGACATCGTCCAAGAAAAACTTTTGAGACGGGGAGATCACAATCTTGAATAGCATGGGATCAAATTTATATACGCGCGCTCTAAGGGGTGCCCCCTCTCGGTCCCAACCGGAAACACCCATGCCCCCTGACCGGATGACTGGCTTTAATCCAGGGCCATGGAACCATCATCACGGCCTCTCCTTTTTGGTGTGTACCGTGAAAGCGGTTTGCAACTTACTAAACCATATTCCTTGCGGAAAACATGTGGTAGTACAGGGAAGGAAATGAGAGGAGCTGGACCGATACGGTTTGACACTGAAGTCACATAATCTGGCGTAAGACTGGCATGCTACGACACTGCCATCTCACCCATCCTCATACGAACACATGGCCATTCATACTCACATCCATCCACTTATGGATCATCGAACTCACTTACCTCATTATCACATAAAATAACGTTCATCGATATGCTTCTCAACATGCCATGAAACTAACTAAATGCAAAACATGCCAAGACACTCATCATATCAAAAGTTCAAACATGCTTGCCTGGTTCAGAATAGTCGGAGCCTAGCTCGGTGAAGTTCGCGGCTCCGTCACCTCCTTCGGTATCTACGGTATAAAGAAAATATATGCGCTATCGTAAATACCAAGGAGTGCACAGAAAGTAATTCAAATATTTTTCAAATAAATCTGATAAAAAACTAGACAAAATTTTAAAGAGAACAGAAAAAGAATCAATCAAAAATACTTTTCTGTTCAAAAGTTATAAGGGTTTTTGTCCAGGGACTCATCTGTAATGAAACAGAAGATTTCCAGGGGCTAGCTTATAAAAACAGAAAACGTTTCGGCAGAACTACGCCAGCCGAAAGAGAAAACGCATTTTACCCGAAGGCGCTTCCAGAAAACGATTCAACCAGAGAGGGCAAAGAGGCTGACGGTGGGGTCCACTCGTCAGGTTTGAACTTCAAAAAGGGGGGGGGCGAAGCTCGTCGGCGCCCGAGAGCCGCGGTGGTCGCCGGCGGCGATCCACGGTGAGGCAGGGGGATCGGAGGGTACCACCGTGCTCAGGGCGCCATTCCGTGTCGGTTGGTGGTGGTGGTGGTCGCCGGCGAGTACCACGTCGACGACGAGCTTTGCTCCGGCGGACGGCGGCTCGGGTGGTCGAGGGGCTCGTCGGAGAGGGCTGCAGAGGTCAAATTGAAGAGGGGGTTAGGCTCCTGGTAGCTAGAGAGGGTAACGGACGGGGTTTGGGCGTCGGAGATGGCCTCACCGGAGCGAATCGTGGTGGAGGCCGAGGCGGATCGGGGCGGCCGGAGTTGGGGGAGGAGACCTCCTCGAGGTCCTCCGAGTGGCCTGGCGTGGTGTTGGTGAGGAGTGGGGATGAGGCGTGCACGAGGGTGAGCTCGGGGGCCCTTTTTATAGGCGGCCCGAGGCGGTTGCCGTGAACGGGGATCTCCGGCGAGTGATTACAGCGGTGCCGTGGATGTGCAGGGGGATTAGGGGCTTGGGCATTGCCGTTGAGGTCCACCGGTCCCATTTAGTCGCTAAACGGGCCGGGGTTTGGTGCTATGGGTGAGCTCGACGGAACGGGGGTGGCGCGGCCCGTCGGCGGCAGGGAGCACGTTTCGTGCTTGCCGGGCCACGGCGATGGTGCCACGGGCGTGCGCTGGCACGGCAGGGACACGCGGAGAGCCAAGGGGCTTTGGGCGGCGCTGAACGGCGTTCTTCCGTGGTGTGCCTTCTGTCGGCCGCCACGGGAGGTCCCGACGCCGCAGAAGACGCCGACGAGGGCGGGCCAGCGTGCCACCGATACCAGGAAGGCTCCACGCACGCGTGTGAAGCTCCGGACAAGAGGGAGAGGCTGCGAGGAACGTGCCAAGTGCACTGTCTACGCGTGAGAGAAACTGACGAACGCAAACGACACTGAAACTGAATTTTTCTGAATTTTGAACAGCAGCAGCACATGCAAGGTGTTCGACAGAATGAAATTGGCCTCTGGAGATTTTTCCTTGAGCTGATTTTTGGTGGAGTGGCTTCTCATTGCTCAAGTAGGCTGCCTGAATTTTGGTGGGATTTTTGGAGCAGTGTAGATATGAATTTCATCAAATTTGGCAAATCTGGTCCAAACTTGCAGAGACTGAATTTTGAAAAATTTGAAAAGAGGAGGAGTGGATCAAGATGGTTCTGGGTTGTGGGTACAAAGGACTATCCAGGAGAGTTGGTTTGAGGTCAAAACTCAAATGCAATAGGGTACTTGCTTTGAAAATCCCTCAGGTTCCAAATAATTTTCAGAATTGATTTGAGAGGAAAAATAATTAGAATAGAATCCAAAACTTGTTTGGATTAGTTGGGACAGAGAACTTAGGTTGATCACAAGGTGTAGGGGAGGTTTTGGAGGGGTTTTACCACATGGGCAAAAATGCCAAGTCATGGGTGGTTTCCAAGATATGAAAATCACAAATTTTCATGGAGTTTCTTTTTAAAAGAAAAAGATTAAACTCCCAAAAAATGAATTTGAGAGGGAACCAACAGAGAAGAAGTTTCAAAAGATTCAAACACCAATGTTTGAAAAAAAAATCCTTGCCAAAGCAAAGGAAGTTTTTAAGAGGAAGGTTTTCTGAAAAAAATTAAATGGCCTCTTTTCAAAGAAAACCACAAAGTTTTTGATAAAGGCCAAATTAAAATTTTGGAGTGTCACAACACCTACCCCCTTAGGAAAAATCTCGTCCCCGAGATTTCAGCTGATCCTTAAATAAGTGTGGATGCTCTGTCCGAAGAAAATCCTCGCTCTCCCAAGTTGCTTCACTGTCGGTGTGATTGCTCCACTGGACTTTGAAAAACTTGATGGTCTTCTGTCGGGTCCTCCTTTCAGACTCCTCTAATATTCTTACGGGACGTTCCCGATAAGTGAGGTCTGGCTGCACGTCAATGTTTTCATGGGATACTTGTTTCTCTGGGTTGCTTACGCACTTCCTTAATTGAGAGACGTGGAACACGTCGTGAATGTCGGACAAGTCTTCGGGTAAGTCTAGCTGGTAGGCTACGGTGCCTCTTCGTGCCACTATGTAGAATGGTCCAATGAATCTTGGTGCTAACTTTCCTTTAATCTTAAACCGTTGCAATCCTCTCATAGGGGACACTCTCAGGTATACGAACTTACCGGGTTCAAAGCTGACCCTGCGATGTTTCTGATCATAATAACTCTTCTGTCGACTTTGAGCGGTCTTAAGTCGGTCTCTGATTAGCTTGACCTTTTCCTTGGCTTCTCTGAGCAAGTCTGGTCCGAAGATGCGGCTGTCTCCGGTCTCTGACCAATTTAATGGGGTACGACATCTTCGTCCGTATAACGCCTCAAATGGTGCCATTTGTAGGCTGGCCTGGTAGCTATTGTTATACGCGAACTCAGCGTATGGCGGGCTTTCTTCCCAACTGGTTCCATATGTGAGGACACATGCTCTCAGCATGTCTTCTAAAACCTGGTTTACGCGTTCTGTTTGTCCATCAGTCTATGGGTGGTATGCGGTACTAAAGGCTAGTTGGGTTCCCAGAGCCTGTTGTAAATGCTCCCAAAATCTTGAGACGAACTGAGTGCCTCTGTCGGATATTATAGTCTTCGGGACACCGTGCAGACAAACTATGCGGGAAAGATAAATCCTGGAAAGCCTCTGAGTGTTGTAGGTCGTCTTCACTGGAATAAAGTGTGCCACTTTGGTCAACCTGTCAGTGATGACCCATATGGCATCATTCCCGTGTTGTGACCGAGGTAGTCCGACAATAAAATCCATCCCTATTTCATCCCATTTCCATTCAGGTATTTTGTTTGGTTGCAGTAGTCCGGCTGGTCTCTGATGTTCAGCTTTTATGCGTTGACATGAGTCGCAACATGCAATGAAGGCGGCTATGTCCCTCTTCATACCGTGCCACCAAAATCTTTCCTGAATATCCTTATACATTTTGGTTCCTCCAGGGTGGATTGAATATGGAGTGGTGTGTGCTTCAGCTAAAATTTGCTGCTTAAGGTCTTCTATGTTTGGCACGCAGAGCCTTTCTCCGTACCATAATATTCCTTCATTGTCTATTACGAATTCCGAGGCCTTGCCCATACTCAACTTTCTTTTGATGCCTTCGATGCTGGTGTGACCGGGCTGAGCTTCTTTAATTTTCTCCACAAGGTTGGGTTGTATTTCCAAGTTTGATATGGTGCCTTCTGCTACCATTATCAAGTTGAGCTTGGCAAATTCTTGTTGGAATTCGGGCCTCAAGCTGTGTAGATTGTTTTCGTCAGAGCTGGGGTTCCGACTAAGGGCATCGGCCACTACATTTGCTTTCCCTGGATGATAATTGATACCAACATCATAATCCTTTACCAACTCCAACCAACGTCGTTGCCGTAAATTTAGTTCTGGCTGTGTGAAAATATATTTGAGACTTTTGTGATCCGTATATATTTCACATCGATTCCCAAGTAAGAAATGCCTCCATTCCTTGAGTGCATGAATAACTGCTGCCATTTCTAAGTCATGAGTGGGATAATTTTCCTCATGCTTGCGAAGTTGCCTTGAAGCGTAGGCGACAACCTTGCCTTCCTGCATCAATACGCATCCGAGACCCTTTCTGGACGCGTCACAATATACTTCAAAATTCTTGTGTATGTCGGGTACAATTAATACCGGTGCTGTCGTTAACTTCCGCTTTAGCTCTTGGAAACTTTTCTCGCAGGCTTCTGTCCATTCAAACTTCTTGTCTTTCTTGAGCAACTGTGTCATAGGCTTGGCTATGGTGGAAAATCCTTCAATAAATCTGCGGTAATATCCTGCCATTCCCAAGAAACTCCGTATGTCTGTTACGCTGGCTGGTGACTTCCAGCCAAGTACGGCCTTGACTTTCTCTGGGTCCACTGCGATACCGTCTTGGGTTAGCACGTGGCCTAGAAAGCCTACTTGTCTTAGCCAAAATTCGCACTTGCTGAACTTGGCATACAATTGGTGTTTTCTTAGCTCTCCTAGCACAATCCTGAGATGTTCTGCGTGCTCTTCTGGTGTCTTGGAGTATACCAGTATATCGTCGATGAATACCACGATGAACTTGTCCATAAACTTCATAAATACTTTGTTCATGAGGTGAACAAAATATGTTGGGGCGTTAGTTAATCCAAATGGCATCACTGTGAACTCGTACAGTCCATATCTGGAGGTGAAGGCTGTTTTGGGGATATCTTCCGTTCGTACCTTCAATTGATGGTATCCTGACCTTAAGTCAATTTTTGAGAATACCTTGGCCTGAGCGAGTTGATCAAACAAATCGTTTATCCTTGGCATCGGGTATTTGTTTTTGACTTTGACCATGTTAAGTGCTCGATAGTCAATACACAATCTCAGCGTTCCATCCTTCTTTTTGGCAAATAAAATTGGTGATCCCCAAGGTGAGGAGCTGGCTCGAATGTATCCTTTTTCCAGTAATTCCTTTATTTGCTTCTTCAACTCGATCAACTCGGATGGTGCCATTCTGTATGGTTTCTTGTATATGGGGGTGGTTCCTGGTGCTAGCTCAATGCGGAATTCTATTTCCCGGTCTGGTGGCATGCCTGGTAGTTCTTCAGGGAATACATCTGGAAATTCACACACTACTGGAACCTTGTTTAGCTCAGAAACGTCCACCTTATTTAATCTCGGTTACCGGGGTATTTTTCCTTCCTTGGCTGATACTCTTATTGTCTTCCCTTGGTGGTGTGTGAGAATTACGGTCCTGTTGAAATAGTCGATAAAACCTTTATTGGTGGTTAGCCAATCCATTCCTAGGATGACATCCAGTCCTTTATTTTCCAACATAATAAGATTTGCGTGAAACTCCAATCCTTCGAACTCAATGACCACATTCTGACAATAATTTTGAGTAACTTGCTGAATCCCAGGGGACTTGATGATCATGGATTTCTCCAGGGGAAGCATCGAAAAATTATTTTGCAAAGCAAAACTTTTCGAAATGAAAGAGTGAGAAGCTCCAGAATCAAACAAAACCATTGCAGGTATTGTGTTGACAGGAAACGTACCGAGTACGATATCCGGAGCATTTTGTGCCTCCCATTTGGTTACGTGGTTCAGATGACCCTTCCTGTGGTTATTGTTGGGATTGAAATTGTTTCGCTTGGACGCGGAATTGTTGCCGTTGTTCGGCTTTGGGGTTGAATTCCTTGGCTTGGGGCACTGTTTGGCATAGTGCCCTTCTTCTCCACAAGCGTAACAAGTAACACCGGGGTGATAGGTGAATTCCTTATCCCTTGCATGAAAATTCTTGATTGGGCGTGAGACATTGGATGAGGATTTGTGTGTCCCACCCTTTTGAAAATCTGTCTTGCTTCGGTGATTGCGAGCATGATTAGTCTGGTCCCTTTTTCGCTTGCGGATATCTTCCAGACTGCGTCTCTCATTTTCCAGAGTAATGGCTTTGTCCACCAATGTTTTAAAATCAGGAAAAGTGTGCACGACCAGTTGGCATTTAAGCGCGGGCGCCAGACCGTCAAGGAATTTCTCCATCTTCTTGATTTCAGTCATACGCTCTTCATTGGCGTAGCGGGACAATAGAGTAAATTGACTGTTGTAATCTGACACTGTCATGTTCCTTTGTTTGAGGTCATCGAATTCTCTCTTCTTGATTTTCATAATACTCTTAGGAATGTGTGCACCACGGAAACCTTCCTTGAAATCATCCCAGGTTATGTCATTTTCGTTGGGATGCATGTGCAGAAAATTCTCCCACCACGATGCGGCTGCTCTTGTGAGATAGTGTGGAGCATATAATACCTTTTCGGGGTCTGAACATTTTGCAATAATTAATTTTCTCTCCATATCTCGAAGCCAGTCCTCGGCTTCAAGAGGCTTGTCAGTATGAGAAAATGTTTGAGGACGTGTCTTCTGTAGCTCAGATAACTTGGAATGCTGTTGATACTGTCCATGGTGATTTCCCATGTTGATGACTTGGTTCATCATTTCCCGATGTTGTTGCTGACTCTGCTCATAAAGGCGGCACATTTGTGAAAGTGATGATTCACTGCCCTGTTGGCTTGACTGTCCTTGCGTGAACTTGTTGCTGGGTTGTGCATCATAATTTTCCTTTGGTGGAATTGGCATGGAGCGAGTCCAAGGACGAGACATTTTTCACTCTGGGGATATATTTGTAAGATCCATAAGAAAAGTGGAAAGAGTCGCAAAAACAAATCCATAAATGCATAAAGCTGGCAAATAAAATTAAATAACTCAGCTTACTTAAGGAAAACAAATCGACATGCGCACGGAGAAGGACTGCTCATTACATATCTTACACGCGGGCGGTAATTATACAATAAATCACTCAGGATATGCGTACATAATCCTGACATGTTATTTAGGCTAGTGCACTTCTCCAGATCCTACATGATGCGCAAACATGCTACTTCTCACAACCTATGTACATATCTTACAAAGTGGTACATTACAAGGCAGCTAGGCGTACTCAGGCAGAGATGTTGACGACCTCCTTTGCCCTGCCGAGGGCGAGGCATAGCGAGGTTGGGGACTCGACTTCCTCCTTGCTAATGGGCTCCATACGTGTAGTGTTGCGCAGAGTGGACGGAGCGGTTGCCAGGGGCGGAGCAACACGTACAGGAGTGGGCGCGAAGGGTGGTGCAGTGCGCGCTGAAGTGGGCGCAATGACTTGGTTGAATTCTTCGGTAGAAGGCAGACGACGAGCAGGCGTAAAAGATGTTGATGACGAGACAAAAGTCAGTGGCGGTGCGATTGGTAGGAGCTCCCTCCTGTTGGCAGCACAGCCATGAACTGAGTCCATGCAGGTAGCTACGAAGTCGTCCACCAGGTTGTCGAAGGCTGCCTCCAGGGCCCGGAGATACTCCATGAGCATCTCAAAAGCCTCGTCTCGCTCTCCTCTAGGGCAGGAGTATGCGTAGTGACAGGTGTAAGGCACATGGCACGGAAGATAACGGTAACGACGAGTCTTCATCACGGGAAGGACATCCCTGAGACGAGCTATCGCCTCACGGGCTGCCATCTGCATAGCATGCCTCTCCGTAGGCATGGCTCTTCCCACGAACCGGAAGCGGCGTAACTCACCACGCCCTCCCTTGAACTGCACCGCGGCCTGGTGCATGGTCAGACTGTCGTTGACTCGGTGCTGGCAGAGTGTGAAGACTGGGCGCACGGATGGCCCCATCGCGACCTGAACGATGAAGGAAAGAAGCTTGACGAACCCATCGGGCACGTTGGCGAAGGTCTGAGACTCGCAGCTGTTGTCGGCCATCTACAAAAGTAGGCAAAAATTCTGCATGGTCAGATCATAAATTTATGCTGACTGACAGAAAATGACTACAATTGCAAAAATATAACCTAGCTCTATCATGCTAATAACCAATTAGCGATCGCACCTAGTGGCTTCCTACAGTCAGCCTGGCTCTGGTACCAAGCTTGTCACGACCGGTTTTCCAATAAAAATATTTATTGAGAAACCAATCTTTTGAGTCCAGTATGAGAGAAATCCTCCTCACTGGTAGACAAATTCTTGATATAATAAGCCAGTAGCATAAAATATATTACAGGGTCGAACTACGGTTGCTCAACCAAATTATTACAAGCACGCCAATAATCATACATAATGGCGGACATGACACAGTGGTGTGGAGGCATACTACTGACTCGAGGATAGGGTGGTGGTGGAAAAACACAGCGGGGAGAGAAATACAAGACTCTAAGTCTGTCATCTCATCGAGCGTCGAGGTGAGGCTCGATGAATTTATTTGGTAGCGGAAGCGGATATAAAACAATGACCAAATCCAGGGTCGCACGAGACTGACTGGGACTCCTCTAGGTGTTGGACTCGCTATCAAACTCTTCATCCATGAGATCACCTTCGTCAGCATCTGGCCAAATCAACAAGCCAGTGAGTACTTTGAAAGTACTCGCAAGACAATTCGGACGTAAGATATAACAAATGCATGCATGGATGCGTCATGAATAATTCACCAATGTACATTCAAATTTTTTTTAGCATAACAAGGTAAGTAAAAGGGGAACGGCGGTAGTCCGCCTGAAATCCCAATGAAACACAAATGAATACCGATCGGGTGTCTGAAGCGACGCCTCGAAAGGTTAATAAATAAATAAAAGGAAATGATGCCACAGTCGGGCGTCTTAGCGACGCCACATAAAGGGCTTTAAAAGAAATGCCACAGTCGGACGTCGGGGCGACATCACAGAGAGGGCTTTAAAGAAAAGTAAAATACAACAATGCCACAGTCGGACGTCTGAGCAACATCGCAGAAAGGGCTTTAAAGAAAAGTAAAATACAACAATGCCACAGTCGGACGTCTGAGCGACATCGCAAAAAGGGCTTTTATTCACAGGTAAATAATACTCATAATAAACATTTAATTCATAAGAATAAATGGGTTAGTCCATCCACAGGGATAATCATTTAACCGGAATTAGCACTCAAGCGAATCACCGGAGTCTCTGCCATCAAAACTGACATTTGATTAGGATAAGATAATATCGATCTGGGACAGGGAATAGATGATTTGGAGGAATATAAGACTCTGCAGAGTTTGTACAAAATTTTTCCCATAGCCAACGGATTTCCGTAGTCACGAAGGACTAGTTCCGTTTACGGTATTTCGGAAGAAAACACAGCTAACCAGTACACACCCATCCTACCTCTCGATGCTAGGGATCACCCTAGACATCGTCCAAGAAAAACTTTTGAGACGGGGAGATCACAATCTCGAATAGCATGGGATCAAATTTATATACGCGCGCTCTAAGGGGTGCCCCCTCTCGGTCCCAACCGGAAACACCCATGCCCCCTGACCGGATGACTGGCTTTAATCCAGGGCCATGGAACCATCATCACGGCCTCTCCTTTTTGGTGTGTACCGTGAAAGCGGTTTGCAACTTACTAAACCATATTCCTTGCGGAAAACATGTGGTAGTACAGGGAAGGAAATGAGAGGAGTTGGACCGATACGGTTTGACACTGAAGTCACATAATCTGGCGTAAGACTGGCATGCAACGACACTGCCATCTCACCATCCTCATGCCAACACATGGCCATTCATACTCACATCCATCCACTTATGGATCATCGAACTCACTTACCTCATTATCACATAAAATAACGTTCATCGATATGCTTCTCAACATGCCATGAAACTAACTAAATGCAAAACATGCCAAGACACTCATCATATCAAAAGTTCAAACATGCTTGCCTGGTTCAGAATAGTCGGAGCCTAGCTCGGTGAAGTTCGCGGCTCCGTCACCTCCTTCGGTATCTACGGTATAAAGAAAATATATGCGCTATCGTAAATACCAAGGAGTGCACAGAAAGTAATTCAAATATTTTTCAAATAAATCTGATAAAAAACTAGACAAAATTTTAAAGAGAACAGAAAAAGAATCAATCAAAAATACTTTTCTGTTCAAAAGTTATAAGGGTTTTTGTCCAGGGACTCATCTGTAATGAAACAGAAGATTTCCAGGGGCTAGCTTATAAAAACAGAAAATGTTTCGGCAGAACTACGCCAGCCCAAAGAGAAAACGCATTTTGCCCGAAGGCGCTTCCAGAAAACGATTCAACCAGAGAGGGCAGAGAGGCTGACGGTGGGGTCCACTCGTCAGGTTTGAACTTCAAAAAGGGGGGGGCGAAGCTCGTTGGCGCCCGAGAGCCGCGGTGGTTGCCGGCGGCGATCCACGGCGAGGCAGGGGGATCGGAGGGTACCTCCGTGCTCAGGGCGCCATTCCGCGTCGGTTGGTGGTGGTGGTGGTCGCCGGCGAGTACCACGTCGACGGCGAGCTTTTCTCTGGCGGACGGCGGCTCGGGTGGTCGAGGGGCTCGTCGGAGAGGGCTGCAGAGGTCAAATTGAAGAGGGGGTTAGGCTCCTGGTAGCTAGAGAGGGTAACGGACGGGGTTTGGGCGTCGGAGATGGCCTCACCGGAGCGAATCATGGTGGAGGCCGAGGCGGATCGGGGCGGCCGGAGTTGGGGGAGGAGACCTCCTCGAGGTCCTTCGAGTGGCCTGGCGTGGTGTTGGTGAGGAGTGGGGATGAGGCGTGCACGAGGGTGAGCTCGGGGGCCCTTTTTATAGGCGGCCCGAGGCGGTTGCCGTGAACGGGGATCTCCGGCGAGTGATTACAGCGGTGCCGTGGATGTGCAGGGGGATTAGGGGCTTGGGCATTGCCGTTGAGGTCCACCGGTCCCATTTAGTCGCTAAACGGGCCGGGGTTTGGTGCTATGGGTGAGCTCGACGGAACGGGGGTGGCGCCGCCCGTCGGCGGCAGGGCGCACGTTTCGTGCTTGCCGGGCCACGGCGATGGTGCCACGGGCGTGCGCTGGCACGGCAGGGACACGTGGAGAGCCAAGGGGCTTTGGGCGGCGCTGAACGGCGTTCTTCCGTGGTGTGCCTTCTATCGGCCGCCACGGGAGGTCCCGACGCCGCAGAAGACGCCGGCGAGGGCGGGCCAGCATGCCACCGATGCCAGGAAGGCTCCACGCACGCGTGTGAAGCTCCGGACAAGAGGGAGAGGCTGCGAGAAACGTGCCAAGTGCACTGTCTACGCGTGAGAGAAACTGACGAACGCAAACGACACTGAAACTGAATTTTTCTGAATTTTGAACAGCAGCAGTGCATGCAAGGTGTTCGACAGAATGAAATTGGCCTCTGGAGATTTTTCCTTGAGCTGATTTTTGGTGGAGTGGCTTCTCATTGCTCAAGTAGGCTGCCTGAATTTTGGTGGGATTTTTGGAGCAGTGTAGATATGAATTTCATCAAATTTGGCAAATCTGGTCCAAACTTGCAGAGACTGAATTTTGAAAAATTTGAAAAGAGGAGGAGTGGATCAAGATGGTTCTGGGTTGTGGGTACAAAGGACTATCCAGGAGAGTTGGTTTGAGGTCAAAACTCAAATGCAATAGGGTACTTGCTTTGAAAATCCCTCAGGTTCCAAATAATTTTCAGAATTGATTTGAGAGGAAAAATAATTAGAATAAAATCCAAAACTTGTTTGGATTAGTTGGGACAGAGAACTTAGGTTGATCACAAGGTGTAGGGGAGGTTTTGGAGGGGTTTTACCACATGGGAAAAAATGCCAAGTCATGGGTGGTTCCAAGATATGAAAATCACAAATTTTCATGGAGTTCTTTTTAAAAGAAAAAAGATTAAACTCCAAAAAAATGAATTTGAGAGGGAACCAACAGAGAAGAAGTTTCAAAAGATTCAAACACCAATGTTTGAAAAAAAAAATCCTTGCCAAAGCAAAGGAAGTTTTTAAGAGGAAGGTTTTCTGAAAAAGAATTAAATGGCCTCTTTTCAAAGAAAACCACAAAGTTTTTGATAAAGGCCAAATTAAAATTTTGGAGTGTCACATCTATTCTTTGAGTCACTTGGGATTTATATCTGCTGGTCACTATGAGGAACTTTAAAGACGAAGAACTAAGATTTTTCCCTCAACTACGAGGGGAGGTAAGGAACTGCCATCTAGCTCTGCACTAGATTCTCCTTCTGTTTTGAGTAAGCTTGCGACACCTAAACCTACTACTGCTATGAATTCTGATATGTCGCATGTTCTTGATGATGCCACTTCTGCTATGCATGATACTTATGATGAAACTACTTCTGTGCGTGATACTACTCTACCATTAGGTGATTTTCTTGATGAACAACTTGCTAGGGTTAGAGATAATGAAATTATTGATGATAGTGATGATGAAGGTTCTCCCACTGATTATGAATTGCCTGATGTTCCTGAGGGTTATGTTATGGATGAAGAAGCTGCTAGAGCTATTTTTGCCTGCAATGATAGTTATGATCTTAAGAAGTTATTAGCTAAATGGAAGCAGCAATCTCTTAATGCTAGAATGAAACATGAACCCGCTTTTGCTACTTCACCTATCTGTGTTACTGATATGGATGAATTCTCTGTTGATCCTGAGATTATTACTTTCGTTGAATCTGATCCTTTTTATGGCTATGAATCTGAAATTGTTGTGGCACATATTACCAAGTTAAATGATATAGCCACCCTGTTTACTAATGATGAGCAGTCTCGCTATTATTATATCCTTAAGATATTTCCGTTCTCATTAAAGGGTGATGCTAAAACTTGGTTTAATTCTCTTGATCCTGGTTGTGTGCGTAGTCCCTAGGATATGATTTATTACTTCTCTATTAAATATTTTCCTGCTCATAAGAAACAAGCTGCCTTGCGGGAAATATATAATTTTGTGCAAATCGAAGAAGAGAGTCTCCCACAAGCTTGGGGGAGGCTTCTCTGATTACTTAATGCTTTGCCTGATCATCCTCTTAAGGAAAATGAAATACTTGATATCTTTTATGATGGACTAACCAATGCTTCCAAGGACTACTTGGATAGTTGTGCTGGTTGTGTTTTCAGGGAAAGAACAGTCGACCAAGCTAAATTACTATTGAATAATATGTTGACTAATGAAAATAATTGGACTCTTCCTGAGCCAATTCCCGAGGCAATTCCTGAGCCAATTGAGCCAACTCCTAAGCCTATTCCTAAACAAACTCCGAAGAAGAGGGGTGTTCTATTTCTCAGTCCTGAAGATATGCAAGAGGCAAAGAAATCTATGAAAGAAAAAGGTATTAAAGCTGAAGATGCTAAGAATTTACCT
The DNA here is from genome assembly GCF_018294505.1 of Triticum aestivum. NCBI lineage: Eukaryota > Viridiplantae > Streptophyta > Magnoliopsida > Poales > Poaceae > Triticum > Triticum aestivum. The sequence goes on along the minus strand of NC_057810.1, from coordinate 221,109,152 downwards.
CCTATTGAAGAAATACATGGTCTTAATATACCGCCTATTGAAGAAACACATTGTCTTGATAACCCGACACAGGTAGTAAAGGTAAATTCTCTCTATAGATATGATAAAGTTGAAATCCCGTCTACTAAATTTCATAGCCCATGTTTAGATGAATTTGTGACTTTATGGCTAGGCAAGAAAGTTTTAATTCTTATGTTGGTAGAGAATTCAAGAATAATGCTTTCGAGATAGGACGCTTGAGTGATTATATGGCTAGAGTTAAAGGTGAACTTAAACTCATTAGCAAATATGCTTCTATGGTTACCACTCAAGCTGAGCAAGTACTTAAAGCTCAAAGTGATTAGCTTGATGAATTAAACAATAAACATGATTTTGCTGTTAGAGTGGCTACTAGAACTGGTAGAATGACTCAGGAACCTTTGTATCCTGAAGGCCACCCTAAGAGAATCGAGCAAGATTCTTAGAGAAATAATTTAGAGGCACCTAGTTCTTCTAAAAAGAAGAAAAAGAAAGATGATAGGACTTTGCATGCTTCTAGTGAACCTGTTATAGACACACCTAAGAATCCCAATGATATTTCTATCTCTGATGCTGAAACACAATCAGGTGATGAACATGAACCTAGTGATAATGTTAATGATAATGTTCATGTTGATGCTCAACCTAGCAATAATAATGATGTAGAGATTGAACCTGTTGTTGATCTTGATAACCCACAATCAAAGAACCAACGTTATGATAAAAGAGACTTTGTTGCTAGGAAGCACGGTAGAGAAAGAGAACCATGGGTTCAGAAACCCATGCCCTTTCCTCCTAAACCATCCAAGACAAAGGATGATGAGGATTTTGAGCGCTTTGCTGAAATGATTAGACCTATTTTCTTACGTGTGCACTTAACTGATATGCTTAAATTAAATCCTTATGCCAAATATATGAAGGATGTCATTACAAATAAAAGAAAGATACCGGAAAATGAAATTTCCACCATGCTTGCTAATTATACTTTTAAGGGTGGAATACCAAAGGAACTTGGAGATCCAGGGGTACCAACTATACCATGCTCCATTAAAAGAAATTATGTTAAAACTGCTTTATGTGATCTTGCAGCCGGTGTTAGTGTTATGCCTCTCTCTTTATATCGTAGACTTGAATTGAATAAGTTGACACCTACTGAAATACCTTTCCAAATGGCTGATAAATAAACTACTATACCTGTCGGTATTTGCGAGGATGTGCCTGTTGTGGTTGCAAATGTCACTATCTTAACGGACTTTGTTATTCTTGATATTCCCGAGGATGATAGTATGTCGATTATCCTTGGTAGACCCTTTTTGAATACTGCAGGGGCTGTTATTGATTGCAACAAAGGCAATGTCACTTTTGATGTTAATGGTAATGAGCATACGATACACTTTCTGAGGAAACAACCACAAGTTCATAGTATCAATCTATTGGAAAAGTCCCAACTATCATTATTGGAGGTTTTGAATTTCCTCTCCCTACTGTCAAGAAAAAATCTGATATTCTTATTGTTGGGGATGTTCATATCCCCGTTGAGGTAACCTAGTGTTATTTGAAATTTCTCTGGTTCCATGTTATTCGGAATGAGTTTGTTAAAAAGACTTGATGAACCTTGTTAGGGGATTCATTTTGATGATCATGAGATGGATGAAACTAGAAGGCACAACCTTCTGTACCCTCTTTTTACTTTCTGTTATTTAGAATAAATAAAGCAAAAATAGTATTATCTTTCTGTTTCTGAATTATCCGTGTAATAAAAAATATCCCGAAAATAAAAGCGCTCCAAATGGCCTGCAAATTTAGTATGATTTTTATGGAATATTTGAGAATTTTAGGCACTGAGAACACTACAGGGGGGCAAGCACCTGGCCACGAGGGTGGAGGGCGCGCCCACTCCCCCTGGGCGCACCCCCTGTCTCATGGGCCCATGGTGTCCCCCACTTATTATTGCACCCACACACTCCATCTTCCTCCCGAAAAAAACCTCATCCAGCTCAAGCATGAGTTCTAGCTCATTTTGCTGCGATTTTCGATCTCCTTGCTCAAAGCTCCATTCACAAAACTGCTTTGGGGAGATTGTTGCTTGGTATGTGACTCCTCCATTGGCCCAATTAGTTTTTGTTCTAGTGCTTTATTCATCGCAAATTTTTGCTGCATAGGTGACCCTGTTCTTGAGCTTGCATGTCAAATTTATGAGGTCCCAAGTAATTCTAATGCATGATATAGGCTCTAGGCACTTGTGGGAGTAGTGTTGGGGAACGTTGCAGAAAATAAAAAATTTCTGCGCTTCACCAAGGTCAATCTATGGAGTCATCTAGCAACGAGATAGAGGAGTGCATCTACATACCCTTGTAGATCGCGCGGAAGCGTTCAAGAGAACGGGGTTGAGGGAGTCGTACCGTCGTGATCCAAATCACCGATGATCCTAGTGCCGAACGGACGGCACCTCCGCGTTCAACACACGTACGGTTGGGGAAGACGTCTCCTCCTTCTTGATCCAGCAAGGGGGAGGGAGAGGTTGATGGAGATCCAGCAGCACGACAGCGTGGTGGTGGAAGCAGCGGCGATCTCGGTAAGGCTTCGCCAAGCTCTACGAGAGGGAGAGGTGTTGCAGAGGGAGAGGGAGGCACCAGGGACTTGGGTGCGGCTGCCCTCCCCCCCCCTTTTTATATAGGGGCCAGGGGGGCACTGGCCCCCTTGGAGATCCCATCTCAAGGGGGGGCGGCCAAGGGGGTGGCTTGCCCCGCAAGCCAAGTGGGGCGCCCCCACCCTAGGGTTTCCAACCCTAGGCGCAGGGGGGCACAAAGAGGGGCGCACCAGCCCACCAGGGGCTGGTTCCCCTCCCACTTCAGCCCATGGGGCCCTCCGGGATAGGTGGACCCGGTGGACCCCCGGGACCCTTCCGGTGGTCCCAGTACAATACCGGTGACCCCCGAAACTTTCCCAATGGCCAAAACTGGACTTCCTATATATAATTATTCACCTCCGGACCATTCCGGAACTCCTCGTGACGTCCGGGATCTCATCCGGGACTCCGAACAACTTTCAGGTTACCGCATACTAGTATCTCTACAACCCTAGCGTCACCGAACCTTAAGTGTGTAGACCCTACGGGTTCGGGAGACATGCAGACATGACCGAGACGACTCTCCGTCCAATAACCAACAGCGGGATCTAGATACCCATGTTGGCTCCCACATGTTCCATGATGATCTCACCGAATGAACCACGATGTCGAGGATTCAAGTAATCCCGTATACAATTCCCTTTGTCAATCGGTACGTTACTTGCCCGAGAATCGATCGTCGGTATCCTAATACCTCGTTCAATCTCGTTACCGGCAAGTCACTTTACTCATACCGTAATGCATGATCCCGTGACCAACCACTTAGTCACTTTGAGCTCATTATGATGATGCATTACCGAGTGGGCCCAGAGATACCTCTCCGTCATACAGAGTGACAAATCCCAGACTCGATCCGTGTCAACCCAACATACACTTTTGGAGGTACTTGTAGTATACCTTTATAGTCACCCAGTTACGTTGTGATGTTTGGTACACCCAAAGCACTCCTACGGCATCCGGGAGTTACACGATCTCATGGTCTAAGGAAACGATACTTGACATTGGAAAAGCTCTAGCAAACGAACTACACGATCTTATGCTATGCTTAGGATTGGGTCTTGTCCATCACATCATTCTCCCAATGATTATGATCCCGTTATCAATGGCATCCAATGTCCATGGTCAGGAAACCGTTACCATCTATTGATAAACGAGCTAGTCAACTAGAGGCTCACTAGGGACATGTTGTGGTCTATGTATTCACACATGTATTACGATTTCCGGATAACACAATTATAGCATGAATAAAAGACAATTATCATGAACGAGGAAATATAATAATAACCATTTTATTATTGCCTCTAGGCATATTTCCAACCATCTCCCACTTGCACTAGAGTCAATAATCTAGTTATATTGTGATGAATCGAACACCCATAGAGTTCTGGTGTTGATCATGTTTTGCTCGCGGAAGAGGTTTAGTCAACGGATCTGCGACATTCAGATCCGTATGCACTTTGCAAATATCTATGTCTCCATCTTGAACATTTTCACGAATGGAGTTGAAGCGACGCTTGATGTGCCTGGTCTTCTTGTGAAACCTGGGCTCCTTGGCAAGGGCAATAGCTCCAGTGTTGTCACAGAAGAGTGTGATCGGCCCCGACGCATTGGGTATGACTCCTAGGTCGGTGATGAACTCCTTCACCCAGATTGCTTCATGCGCTGCCTCCGAGGCTGCCATGTACTCCGCTTCACATGTAGATCCCGCCACGACGCTTTGCTTGCAACTGCACCAGCTTACTGCCCCACCATTCAAAATATACACGTATCCGGTTTGTGACTTAGAGTCATCCAGATCTGTGTCGAAGCTAGCGTCGACGTAACCCTTTACGACGAGCTCTTCGTCACCTCCATATACGAGAAACATATCCTTAGTCCTTTTCAGGTACTTCAGGATATTCTTGACCGCTGTCCAGTGTTCCATGCCGGGATTACTTTGGTACCTTCCTACCAAACTTACGGCAAGGTTTACATCAGGTCTGGTACACAGCATGGCATACATGATAGACCCTATGGCTGAGGCATAGGGGACGACACTCATCTTTTCTCTATCTTCTGTCGTGGTCGGACATTGAGCCGAGCTCAATTTCACACCTTGCAACACAGGCAAGAACCCCTTCTTGGACTGATCTATATTGAACTTCTTCAATATCTTATCAAGGTATGTGCTTTGTGAAAGACCTATGAGGCGTCTCGATCTATCTCTATAGATCTTGATGCCTAATATGTAAGCAGCTTCTCCAAGGTCCTTCATTGAAAAACACTTATTCAAGTAGGCCTTAATGCTGTCCAAAAGTTCTATATCATTTCCCATCAAAAGTATGTCATCCACATATAATATGAGAAATGCTACAGAGCTCCCACTCACTTTCTTGTAAACGCAGGCTTCTCCATAAGTCTGCATAAACCCAAACGCTTTGATCATTTCATTAAAGCGAATGTTCCAACTCCGAGATGCTTGCACCAGCCCATAGATGGAGCGCTGGAGCTTGCATACCTTGTTAGCATTCTTAGGATCGACAAAACCCTCCGGCTGCATCATATACAGTTCTTCCTTAAGATGGCCGTTAAGGAATGCCGTTTTGACGTCCATTTGCCATATCTCATAATCATAGTATGCGGCAATTGCTAACATGATTCGGACGGACTTCAGCTTCGCTACGGGAGAGAAAGTCTCATCGTAGTCAACCCCTTGAACTTGTCGATAACCCTTAGCGACAAGTCGAGCTTTATAGATGGTAACATTACCATCCGCGTCCGTCTTCTTCTTAAAGATCCATTTGTTTTCTATCGCTCGCCGATCATCGGGCAAGTCTGTCAAAGTCCATACTTTGTTTTCATACATGGATCCTATCTCGGATTGCATGGCTTCAAGCCATTTGTTGGAATCTGGGCCCGCCATTGCTTCTTCATAGTTCGAAGGTTCACCGTTGTCTAACAACATGATTTCCAGGACAGGGTTGCCATACCACTCTGGTGTGGAACGTGTCCTCGTGGACCTACGAAGTTCAGTAGTAACTTGATCCGAAGTACCTTGATCATCATCATTAGTTTCCTCTCTAGTCAGTGCAGGCACCACAGGAACATCTTCCTGAGCTGCGCTACTTTCAAGAGGTAGTACTTCATCAAGTTCCACTTTCCTCCCACTTACTTCTTTCGAGAGAAACTCTTTCTCCAGAAAGGACCCGTTCTTGGCAACAAAGATCTTGCCTTCGGATCTGAGGTAGAAGGTATACCCAATGGTTTCCTTAGGGTATCCTATGAAGACGCATTTTTCCGACTTGGGTTCGAGCTTTTCAGGTTGAAGTTTCTTGACATAAGCATCGCATCCCCAAACTTTTAGAAACGACAGCTTAGGTTTCTTCCCAAACCATAATTCATACGGTGTCGTCTCAACGGATTTAGACGGTGCCCTATTTAAAGTGAATGTAGCTGTCTCTAGAGCGTATCCCCAAAATGATAGCGGTAAATCGGTGAGTGACATCATAGATCGCACCATATCCAATAGAGTGCGATTACGACGTTCGGACACACCGTTACGCTGAGGTGTTCCAGGCGGCGTGAGTTGTGAAACGATTCCACATTTCCTTAAGTGCGTACCAAATTCGTGACTTAAATATTCTCCCCCACGATCTGATCGTAAGAACTTTATCTTTCGGTCACGTTGATTCTCTACCTCATTCTGAAATTCCTTGAACTTTTCAAAGGTCTCAGACTTGTGTTTCATCAAGTAGACATACCCATATCTACTCAAGTCGTCAGTGAGAGTGAGAACATAACGATATCCTCCGCGAGCCTCAACGCTCATTGGACCGCACACATCAGTATGTATGATTTCCAATAAGTTGGTTGCTCGCTCCATTGTTCCGGAGAACGGAGTCTTGGTCATTTTGCCCATAAGGCATGGTTCGCATGTGTCAAATGATTCGTAATCAAGAGACTCCAAAAGTCCATCAGCATGGAGCTTCTTCATGCGTTTGACACCAATGTGACCAAGGCGGCAGTGCCACAAGTATGTGGGACTATCGTTATCAACTTTACATCTTTTGGTATTCACACTATGAATATGTGTAACATCACGTTCGAGATTCATTAAGAATAAACCATTGACCAGCGGGGCATGACCATAAAACATATCTCTCATATAAATAGAACAACCATTATTCTCGGATTTAAATGAGTAGCCATCTCGCATTAAACGAGATCCAGATACAATGTTCATGCTCAAAGCTGGCACTAAATAACAATTATTGAGGTTTAAAACTAATCCCGTAGGTAAATGTAGAGGTAGCGTGCCGACGACGATCACATCGACCTTGGAACCATTCCCGACGCGCATCGTCACCTCGTCCTTCGCCAGTCTCCGCTTATTCCGCAGCTCCTGCTTTGAGTTACAAATATGAGCAACCGCACCGGTATCAAATACCCAGGAGCTACTACGAGTACTGGTAAGGTACACATCAATTACATGTATATCACATATACCTTTGGTGTTGCCGGCCTTCTTGTCCGCTAAGTATTTGGGGCAGTTCCGCTTCCAGTGTCCCTTTCCCTTGCAATAAAAGCACTCAGTCTCAGGTTTGGGTCCATTCTTTGGCTTCTTCCCGGCAACTGGCTTACCGGGCGCGGCAACTCCCTTGCCGTCCTTCTTGAAGTTCTTCTTACCCTTGCCTTTCTTGAAACTAGTGGTTTTATTGACCATCAACACTTGATGTTCCTTTTTGATTTCCACCTCTGCTGATTTCAGCATTGAAAATACTTCAGGAATAGTTTTCACCATCCCCTGCATATTGTAGTTCATCACAAAGCTCTTGTAGCTAGGTGGGAGCGACTGAAGGATTCTGTCAATGACCGCCTCGTCCGGGAGGTTAATCTCCAGCTGGGACAAGCGGTTGTGCAACCCAGACATTTTGAGTATGTGCTCACTGACAGAACTATTTTCCTCCATCTTACAACTGTAGAACTTGTCGGAGACTTCATATCTCTCAACCCGGGCATGAGCTTGGAAAACCATTTTCAGCTCTTCGAACATCTCATATGCTCCGTGTTGCTCAAAACGCTTTTGGAGCCCCGGTTCTAAGCTGTAAAGCATGCCGCACTGAACGAGGGAGTAATCATCAGCACATGACTGCTAAGCATTCATAACGTCTTGGTTCTCTGAGATGGGTGCTTCACCTAGCGGTCCTTCTAGGACATATGCTTTCTTGGCAGCTATGAGGATGATCCTCAGGTTCCGGACCCAGTCCGAATAGTTGCTGCCATCATCTTTCAGCTTGGTTTTCTCTAGGAATGCGTTGAAGTTGAGGTTGACATGAGCGTTGGCCATTTGATCTACAAGACATTTTGCAAAGGTTTTTAGACTAAGTTCATGATAATTAAGTTCATCTAATCAAATTATTTTATGAACTCCCACTCAGATTAGACATCCCTCTAGTCATCTAAGTGATACATGATCCGACTCAACTAGACCGTGTCCGATCATCACGTGAGACGGACTAGTCATCATCGGTGAACATCTCCATGTTGATCGTATCTTCCATACGACTCATGTTCGACCTTTCGGTCTCTTGTGTTCCGAGGCCATGTCTGTACATGCTAGGCTCGTCAAGTCAACCTAAGTGTTTTGCATGTGTAAATCTTTCTTACACCCGTTGTATGTGAATGTTAGAATCTATCACTCCAGATCATCACGTGGTGCTTCGAAACAACGAACTTTCGCAATGGCGCACAGTTAGGGGGAACACTTTCTTGAAATTATTATAAGGGATCATCTTATTTACTACCGTCGTACTAAGCAAATAAGAAGCAAAACATGATAAACATCACATGCAATCAAATAGTGACATGATATGGCCAATATCATATTGCTCCTTTGATCTCCATCTTCGGGGCGCCATGATCATCTTCGTCACCGGCATGACACCATATCTCCATCATCATGATCTCCATCATCGTGTCTTCATGAAGTTGTCACGCCAACGATTACTTCTACTTCTATGGCTAACGTGTTTAGCAATAAAGTAAAGTAATTTACATGGCATTATTCAATGACACCCAGGTCATACAAAAAATAAAGACAACTCCTATGGCTCATGCCGGTTGTCATACTCATCGACATGCAAGTCGTGATTCCTATTACAAGAACATGATCAATCTCATACATCACATATATTTCATTCATCACATCCTTTTGGCCATATCACATCACAAGGCATATGCTGCAAAAACAAGTTAGACGTCCTCTAATTGTTGTTGCATGTTTTTACGTGGCTTCTATAGGTTTCTAGCAAGAACGTTTCTTACCTACGTAAAACCACAACGTGATATGCCAATTTCTATTTACCCTTCATAAGGACCCTTTTCATCGAATCCGCTCCAACTAAAGTGGGAGAGACAGACACCCGCTAGCCACCTTATGCAACTAGTGCATGTCAGTCGATGGAACCTGTCTCACGTAAGCGTACGTGTAAGGTCGGTCCGGGCCACTTCATCCCACGATGCCGCCGAAGCAAGATAATACTAGTAGTGGCAAGAAAATTGACAACATCTACGCCCACAACAAGTTTGTGTTCTACTCGTGCATAGAAACTACACGTAGACCTAGCTCATGATGCCACTGTTGGGGAACCTTGCAGAAAATAAAAAATTTCTACGCTTCACCAAGATCAATCTATGGAGTCATCTAGCAACGAGATAGAGGAGTGCATCTACATACCCTTGTAGATCACGCAGAAGCGTTCAAGAGAATGGGGTCGAGGGAGTCGTACTCGTCGTGATCCAAATCACCGATGATCCTAGTGCCGAACGGACGGCACCTCCGCGTTCAACACACGAACGGTTGGGGAAGACTTCTCCTCCTTCTTGATCCAGCAAGGGGGAGGGAGAGGTTGATGGAGATCCAGCAGCACGACGGCGTGGTGGTGGAAATAGCGGCAATCTCGGCAGGGCTTCGCCAAGCTCTATGAGAGGGAGAGGTGTTGCAGAGGGAGAGGGAGGCGCCAGGGACTTGGGTGCGGCTGCCCTCCCTCCCCCCTCTTTATATAGGGGCCAGGGGGCGCCGGCCCCCTTGGAGATCCCATCTCAAGGGGGGGGCAAGGGGGGGTGGCTTGCCTTCCAAGCCAAGTGGGGCGCCCCCACCCCTAGGGTTCCCAACCCTAGGCGCAGTGGGGGCACAAGGGGGGCGCACCAGCCCACCAGGGGCTGGTTCCCCTCCCACTTCAGCCCATGGGGCCCTCCGGGATAGGTGGCCCCACCCAGTGGACCCCCGGGACCCTTCTGGTGGTCCCGGTACAATACCGGTGACCCCCAAAACTTTCCTGATGGCCAAAACTAGACTTCCTATATATAATTCTTCACCTCCGGACCATTCCGGAACTCCTCGTGACGTCCGGGATCTCATCCGGGACTCCGAACAACTTTCGGGTTACCGCATACTAGTATCTCTACCACCCTAGCGTTGCCGAACCTTAAGTGTGTAGACCCTACGGGTTCGGGAGACATGCAGACATGACCGAGACGACTCTCCGGCCAATAACCAACAGCGGGATCTGGATACCCATGTTGGCTCCCACATGTTCCACGATGATCTCATCGAATGAACCACGATGTCGAGGATTCAAGTAATCCCGTATACAATTCCCTTTGTTAATCGGTACGTTACTTGCCCGAGATCCGATCGTCGGTATCCTAATACCTCGTTCAATCTCGTTACCGGCAAATCACTTTACTCGTACTGTAATGCATGCTCCCGTGACCAACCACTTAGTCACTTTGAGCTCATTATGATGATGCATTACCGAGTGGGCCCAGAGATACCTCTCCGTCATACGGAGTGACAAATCCCAGTCTCGATCCGTGTCAACCCAACAGACACTTTCGGAGAAACCTGTAGTATACCTTTATAGTCACCCAGTTACGTTGTGACGTTTGGTACACCCAAAGCACTCCTACGGCATCCGAGAGTTACACGATCTCATGGTCTAAGGAAATGATACTTGACATAGGAAAAGCTCTAGCAAACGAACTACACGATCTTGTGCTATGCTTAGGATTGGGTCTTGTCCATCACATCATTCTCCCAATGATTGTGATCCCATTATCAATGACATCCAATGTCCATGGTCAGGAAACTGTGACCATCTATTGATAAACGAGCTAGTCAACTAGAGGCTCACTAGGGACATGTTGTGGTCTATTTATTCACACATGTATTATGATTTTCGGATAACACAATTATAGCATGAATAAAAGACAATTATCATGAACGTGGAAATATAATAATAACCATTTTATTATTGCCTCTAGGGCATATTTCCAACAAGTAGTTGCTATCAATCTTATTTAGTTTGATTCACTTTTATTTTGAAGTTAGTAAAATTTCGGAAATTTTTCAGAGGAAAGAAATATGTCTAGGACAATGTACCAAGGTGGTTCCTCAACAAAGAGAGGACCTAGGCATGCTATGCGTGAGCAAGACGATGAACCACCAAGGGAAGTAGAAGTGCGGGCTTGTGAATGGCCACCAGAAGAGTTTATGGTCAATGCAAGCATTAAGGATGAATTTGATGCATATGTGCATAATGCCGATCTCGAGGACTTCTTACAAGATAAGTGTCCTCAGTACTACCAATTGACTGATTCATTCATGAGAAGGTTTAAATTTACATCTTCGCGTAATTCTCAGAATGTCCTGTTTGATATTTATGATCAATCTTATACCATGGACTTAGAAGATTTTACAACTGCTTGCAAACTCCCACAGTGGGGCAATGTTCATGAACCCCATAGATCTGAATATAAAAACTTTCTCGCTAGTATTACTGCGGGAGAATCTAGGATATAGCACAAGCTACCATAGGGAGCATTCACTTTCCTTCTATACATTATTTTTCTCTCTTCATTGGTAGATGCATTAACAGTAAAGATGAAGCATGCACATGTGTGTCCCTGATCTTTGTGTCCTCAAGAGTGATGTGTTAGGTAATAAAGATTACAACTTGGGGGCAATAGTTGCACGTAGATTGCATAATAATGGTATATCTGGAGATTTATTTGGAGGGATTTATGCGACCCATGTTGCTAATTATCTTGGTATATCTCCACGAGAGGAGGATGTGGAGTTGCTTCCTGCTTATTTAGATTATGATGCGATGGTCAGACATCGTTTTCTTTTGAGGAATGAACAATTCCTCCAGTATCGACTAATCTTTGACAGACGTAGCTCTGTCCATGTTACTCTCCCAACTACTTCCCTTTTTGATTACCAGGCAAAACAAAGATATGTTGTTACCAGGGAGGAGGCAGCTGAACACGAGGGGAGAGTGGAGGCGGCTCGCCAACATGCCGTAGCTCAGGATGCATTGGCTGCTACATCTCAGTATGACCCCAGTTATAACTTCGGATATCAGCCAGGCTATCCTTGGCATTAGACCAACTTAAGCAAAAAGCCTAAGCTTGGGGGAGTACGTATTTCTCACCGACTTTACATTCATGTTCACACACTTATTCTAGTTGTCGGTGCTCATACTTTTTCATTGTATTATCCATGCTAGTTTAATTTCTTTTTCTAGTTTTCTTCTTGTCTGTTTGATAAACCTTGAGAAAAACCAAAAAAATTAGTTAGTTTAATTTCCATGCCTGTAGTAGTAATTAAAATGAAAACCCAAAAATATTTCCCGTTCTTCTTTCTGCTTGTAGGGAGCTTTCCCGTGTAAATAGTTTTATTTTCTTTTCTTTCCTTTGGGGGTCGAGAGTAGAAGACCATATTGAAAATGTTTAGTGGCTCTCATATGCATGATTGTTGATTTAAACTGAGAGCCGTATTACTTTTTCTTCTCTCTTGAATTGAATGCTTCCAGATTCCATCTTAGTCCAATGCACGTGCACTATTATTATTATACACACCGTTCGGTGGTGCAAGTGAAAGGCAATAATGACGATATATGATGGACTGGTTGAGATGAGAGAAGCTGGTATGAACTCGACCTCTCTTGTTTTTGTAAATATGATGAGTTCATCGTTCCTGATTCAGGCTATTATGAATAAACATATTTGCAATGACATTTAGAGATTATAGTGCTTATGCCATGCTTAATTAGCTATGAGTTTATAATGGTGTACCTTGCGTGCCAACATGCTATTAAAATGATTGTGATGTGGTATGATGGGATGGTATCCTCCTTTGAATGATTCGAGTGACTTGACTTGGCACATGTTCACGCATGTAGTTGAAACAAATCAACATGGCCTTCACGACATTTATGTTCATGGTGGATTATATCCTACTCATGCTTGCACTTGGTGTAAATTAATTTCCAGTCATCGGCTTCGACCCCCACATAGATACAACGGGGGTGTTCAGAAAGGCACATTAACACTCTTGACCTAACGTCTTGGTCTGTGACAGAGGTGTTAGTGCGTCGAACCAGGCAATCAGACTATACGGCTTTACCGCTCTCACTTAGCCATATGAGTTTTGACAATTGGGCTATAAAATAGCCCCTAGTACGTATTTGACTATCCGAATGCGGATGCGTTACATGCAAGACTGAAAAAACAGTCCTTCGTTTTAAAAAAGAAAAATCGTTAAAGATTTAGTAAGTCACCGAACGGCTGACCAGCTCTCGCCACATCATGATAGTTAGTTTTCGGCTTTCTCCACTGAGGTGCTTGACCGGATGAACCAGAAACATTATCACAGTAGTTCTCCCTTTACTACCGTAGCCGAACAAACAGAACGTAAGGTAGCAAACACAGGAGCCGGGTAACCCAACTGTTGACCAAACACATGATTCGGAGCCGATGCATATAATGCCCAGATCGGGACACCGAAGTGTGCTACAAGGCTGTTCTGGCTTTCGTTTAGTGGCTCATGAGTAGACGTATAGAGCCCCTGGCAATGGGTGTCGAGGTATGTGTGACAACTGGAGAGATGGACTACGGTTTTATAAATAAAGTAGATACCAAAAAAAATTGTTGCTACGAGAATCAGATTGATACGTCAAGACGTGATCGTACAGGAAGGTACCATAAGCACCGAAATCATTTTACATGTCGGGGGTCTAATAACAAGGAGAAAAGCTTAGTACAGGTCTTTTAAATAAGGCTTAGTCCGAAGAGTCCTTTGGATGTCCTGCCACACGTCTGTGCCGCTTTCGTCCTGTAGAGAAGGGTTCCTTGAAGGAAACGGTCTTCTGTTTGCCATACGGAACTGGGCCCGGAGTGAGTCCTTGTAAGTCCGTAGGATACATGGGCTCGAACGCACATGTGGTAAAAAGGTAAAAAGGGTGGAAGATCATATAGGGTCGAGCCTGACTATAGACCTTCCCATATTGTGCCTCCGCCGATGCCCAAGGTATTTTGAGTGCGTAATGATGCACACACAGTATGAATTCTGCTGGTGTGCACGGTGATCGATAGAGGCAGAACTACTAGTCTAGCTCTGGATGTAACGAACCACTAGTTTGTGGAACTGAGCGGCCTCTTTTAAAAGGGTCCGGCGGTTTGATGACTGATGAGGTGTGCGGCTTAAAGTGGCCGCTCTGTACCTTGGCTGCAAGAGCTGCGGTGTGCTCCTCTGTGCGGAGGGAGTGTTCCGTGTTTCCATTGACTGTTATAACGCCGCGTGGATCAGGCATTTTGAGCTTTAAGTAAGCATAGTGCGGCACCGCATTGAATCAAGCAAAAGTGGTCCATCCGAGCAGTGTGTGATAGCCACTGCGGAAGTTATCGGGTGAGCCGAAGACAACTTCCAACGTTATGGAGCCCAAGCAGCGGGCCTCTATGCCGGGTATTACTCCTTTAAAGGTAGTTTTCGTGGGCTTGATTCTTGACGGATCGATACCCATTTTGCGGATGATGTCCTGATAGAGCAGGTTAAGGTTGTTGCCGCCGTCCATGAGGACTCGCATGAGATGGAATCCGTCGATGATTGGATCGAGGACCAAAGCTGCCGATCCTCCATGATGGATATTGGTCAGGTGGTGCTTTTGATCGAATGTGATCGGGCAAGCCGACCAAGCGTTGAATTTTGGGGCAACCGGTTCTACGGCGTAGACATCCCTTAATGCGCGCTTGCCCCCTTATGACCTCAGGGGGAAATTGCTTCTGCCCCCTTATGTTCGGTGGGCGAGGCTCTTGATCGTCGTCCTAGCTGGGCGGCCTTTTTCCCTTGTGTTTGGCATTGAGCTTGCCGGCCTGTTTGAACACCCAAAAGTTTTTGTTGGTTTGATTGGCAGGTTTATCGGGGGTGCCATGAATCTGGCAAGGCCGATCAAGTATTTTGTCCAAACTATATGGACCATCTTTGTTTCCTTTGAATGGCTTCTTCTGTTGACTGAACTTTGACCCACTGAATCCGGCGTTTACCATTGTGTCTTTTGTATTGTTTTGACACTTGTTCTTGTCACGTCGTGGTTTGCCATTGCCGTCTTTGACTTCAGAGGTGCCTGGGTTGCTAGTGCTATTGCTTCTACAAGCAAGCCAGTTATCTTCTCCCATGCAAAAGTGGGTCATAAGTGCGGTAAGGGCTGCCATGGACTTATGTTTCTCTTGGCCGAGGTGTCCGGCGAGCCACTCGTCTCGGACGCTGTGCTTGAAGGCCGCGAGGGCTTTGGCGTCTGGACAATCCACAATCTGGTTCTTTTTAATTAAGAACCTGGTCCAGAGCTTCCGAGATGATTCACCGGGTTGCTGGATGATGTGACTAAGGTCATCGGCATCTGGGGGCCGAACATATGTACCTTGGAAGTTGTCTCTAAAGGCGTCCTCCAAGTCTTCCCAGCTTCCAATAGAGTTTTCTGGGAGGCTATTCAGCCAATGCTGTGCTGGTCCCTTGAGTTTTAGGGGAAGGTACTTGATGGCATGTAGGTCATCACCGCGGGCCATGTGGATACGGCGAAGAAAGTTTTCAATCCATATTGCGGGATCTGTGGTGCCATCGTATGATTCAATGTTTACGTGTTTAAACCCTTCTGGGAACTGGTGCTCCATTACTTCATCGATGAAGCATAGAGGTGTGCGGCTCCTTTGCATCGGGCGACATCATGACACGGTTCGGATGGAGTCCGTATGCGGTTTTCGGCCCGTGTGAGGTTGTGTGTATCACACCAGGCTTGATGGCCGTCTTCTTGCACTGGTGCACGCCCTCGTGATCCATAAGTTGATCTGGTATGACCTGCTCTATTGTCCAGGTCCTGTCGCAGGTCGTGCGTGCGTCCTGTAGCCGCTGTTTCTCTGCCTCTAGGGCAAGGTGGTGCATGTTGGTGTTCGGCTTGAGTTGCCGCTCTATCCCGACCAGGAGGTGGCCGGTCAGGTCCGTCAGCTGCGTTACGTGCTGTCGGTATGGGCTTTGGGCCCTCCGCATCAAATTGGGAGAGCAACCTGCGCTTTGGGTACCTTTTAGTTGGGCGCTCGAGGCCATATTCCTCGGCTGCCAGGATGGTGTTGAGTAAGTCCTGATCGGCTTGCAGTTGCTGCCACTTCTTTTTCAGGCTTCTTGTTGTGGAGATTAGCCGGTGCTTAAAGCTCTCTTGTTTGAGGCGGTCCTCTAGTACGATGAAGTCCTCATCGCCCAGGCTCTCATCCTCTTCAGAGGCCAGCAGGTAGTTACTATCTTTCGAGCCCTCGTCCCCGATAGGATCATCGGGGTTGACTTGCCCCTCTTCTCAATCATCCTATTTCGATGTTGGCTCGACAGGGGCTTCTTGGTCTTTGGCGTTATCCGGAGTATTGTTGTCTCCGGTGCCAGTATTGTTGTCTTTTTCGCTACGCAATTTTGATCGGCGCTGCTGACATCGATGCTTCATAGGTGCTTCGGCAGGTTCATCCTCTAGAATCTTCTCGTCGTCAGTGTCATTCTATTTGGGTGTGTCCACCACGTATACATCATACGAAGAAGTGGCCGTCCAGCGTCTGGTAAACGGCGGGTTCTGGCCTTGCCCTTCTCCGGCATCGTCGTCCATGACGTGGATGTCTTCAGAGTCGTAATCAAGCATGTGGATTAAATCCTCGACAGTGGCTATGAAGTGGGTGGTGGGTGGGACGTAGAATTCCCTGTACTCAGCCCCTAGTGTAGACTGAGCATAGTTTGGCAGCGGTCCTTCTGTAATGGCGAGAGACCGCATTAAGTCCAGAGCCTCGTTTGAGGGCGAGGTATGGACAAGGAAGCGAGAATCCGTGGAGCTGGGCGGGACAGTAATGAAGGAAATATGCCCTAGAGGCAATAATAAAGTTATTGTTTCCTTATATCATGATAAATGTTTATTATTCATGCTAGAATTGTATTAACCGGAAACATAATACATGTGTGAATACATAAACAAATATAGTGTCACTAGTATGCCTCTACTCGAGTAGCTCGTTGATCAAAGATGGTTGTGTTTCCTAACCATAGACATGAGTTGTCATTTGATTAACGTGATCACATCATTAGGAGAATGATGTGATTGACTTGACCCATTCCGTTAGCTTAGCACTCGATCATTTAGTATGTTGCTATTGCTTTCTTCATGACTTATACATGTTCCTACAACTATGAGATTATGCAACTCCCGTTTACTGGAGGAACACTTTGTGTGCTACCAAACGTCACAACATAACTAGGTGATTATAAAAGAGCTCTACAGGTGTCTCCGAAGGTACATGTTGAGTTGGCTTATTTCGAGATTAGGATTTGTCACTCCGATTGTCGAAGAGGTATCTCTGGGCCCCCTCGGTAATGCACATCACTGTAAGCCTTGCAAGCAATATAGCTAATGAGTTAGTTACGGGATGATGCATTACGTAATGAGTAAAGAGACTTGCCGGTAACGAGATTGAACTAGGTATTGAGATACTAACGATCGAATCTCGGGCAAGTAACATACCGATGACAAAGGGAACAACGTATGTTGTTATGCGGTTTGACCGCTAAAGATCTTCATAGAATATGTGGGAGCCAATATGAGCATCTAGGTTCCGCTATTGGTTATTGACCGGAGACGTGTCTCGGTCATGTCTACATAGTTCTCGAACCCGTGGGGTCTGCATGCTTAAAGTTAGATGACAGTTTATTATGAGTTTATATGTTTTGATGTACCGAAGATAGTTTGGAGTCCCAGATGTGATCACGGATATGACGAGGAGTCTCGAAATGGTCGAGACATGAAGATTGATATATTGGACGACTATATTCGAACACCGTAATGGTTCCGGGGGTTATCGGATGTATACCGGAGTACCGGGGGTTACCGAAACCGCCCGGGGGGTTAATGGGCCTCATGGGCCCAAAGTGTAGAAGAGGAGGGGCGGCCAGGGCAGGCCGCGCGCCCCCTCCCCCTCTAGTGGGCGGCGCCCCCCTTTCCTTCCTCTCCTCTCTCCCCTTCCTTCCCCCTCTCTTACTTGGACAAGGAAAGGAGGGAGTCCTACTCCCGGTGGGAGTAGGACTCCTCCCTGGCGCGCCTCCTCCTGGCCGGCCGCCCCCTCCCCCTTGCTCCTTTATATACGGGGGCAGGGGGCACCTCTAGACACAACAATTGATCCTTGAGATCTATTAGCCGTGTGCGGTGCCCCCTCCACCATATTCCACCTTGATAATATCGTAGCGTTTCTTAGGAGAAGCCCTGCATCAGTAGAACATCATCATCGTCACCACGCCATCATGCTGACGGAACTCTCCCTCAAAGCTCGGCTGGATCAGAGTTCGAGGGATGTCATCAAGCTGAACTTGTGCTGAACTCGGAGGTGCCGTGTGTTCGATACTTGATCAGTCGGATAATGAATACGTACGACTACATCAACCGCATTGTGCTAACGCTTCCGCTTTCGGTCTACGAGGTTACATGGACAACACTATCCCCTCTCGTTGCTATGCATCACCATGATCTTGCATGTGCGTAGGAATTTTTTTGAAATTACTACGTTCCCCAACAGTGGTATCAGAGCCTGGTTTTATGCGTAGATGTTATATGCACGAGTAGAACACAAGTGAGTTGTGGGCGATACAAGTCATACTGCTTACCAGCATGTCATACTTTGGTTCGGCGGTATTGTTAGATGAAGTGGCCCGGACCGACATTACGCGTACGCTTATGCGAGACTGGTTCTACCGACGTGCAACAACAAAGTAGATGACGTCTAACTTGTTTTTGCAGGGCATGTTGTGATGTGATATGGTCAAGACGTGATGCTATATTTTATTGTATGAGATGATCATGTTTTGTAACCGAGTTATCGGCAACTGGCAGGAGCCATATGGTTGTCGCTTTATTGTATGCAATACAATCGCCCTGTAATTGCTTTACTTTATCACTAAGCGGTAGTGATAGTCATTGAAGCAATAGGTGGCGAAACGACAACGATGCTACGATGGAGATCAAGGTGTCATGCCGGTGATGATGGTGATCAAGATGGTGCTTCGGAGATGGAGATCACAAGCACAAGATGATGATGGCCATATCATATCACTTATATTGATTGCATGTGATGTTTATCATTTATGCATCTTATTTTGCTTTGATTGATGGTAGCATTATAAGATGATCTCTCACTAAATTTCAAGGTATAAGTGTTCTCCCTAAGTATGCACCGTTGTGAAAGTTCTTCGTTCCGAGACACCACGTGATGATCGGGTGTCATAGGCTCTGCGTTCAAATACAACGGGTGCAAAATAGTTGCACACGCGGAATACTCGGGTTAAACTTGACGAGCCTAGCATATACAGATATGGCCTCGGAACACTGAGACCGAAAGGTCGAGCGTGAATCATATAGTAGATATGATCAACATAATGATGTTCACCATTGAAAACTACTCCATCCCACGTGATGATCGGACATGGTTTAGTTGATTTGGATCATGTGATCACTTATATGATTAGAGGGATGTATATCTAAGTGGGAGTTCTTAGTAATATGATTAATTGAACTTAAATTTATCATGAACTTAGTACCTGATAGTATTTTGCTTGTCTATGTTTATTGTAGATAGATGGCTCGTGCTGTTGTTCCGTTGAATTTTAATGCATTCCTTGAGAAAGCTAAGTTGAAAGATGATGGTGGCAATTACACGGACTGGGTCCGTAACTTGAGGATTATCCTCATTGCTGCATAGAAGAATTACGTCCCGGAAGCACCACTGGGTGCCAGGCCTGCTGCAGATGCAACTGACGATGTTAAGAGCGTCTGGTAGAGCAAAGCTGATGACTACTCGATAGCTCAGTGTGCCATGCTTTACGGCTTAGAATCGGGACTTCAACGATGTTTTGAACATCATGAAGCATATGAGATATTCCTGGAGTTGAAGTTAATATTTCAAGAAAATGCCCAGATTGAGAGATATGAAGTCTCCAATAAGTTCTATAGCTGCAAGATGGAAGAGAATAGTTCTGTCAGTGAACATATACTCAAAATGTCTGGGTATAATAATCACTTGATTCAACTGGCAGTTAATCTTCCTGATGATAGTGTCATTGACAGAATTCTTCAATCACGGCCACCAAGCTACAAGAGCTTCGTGATGAACTATAATATGCAAGGGATGAACAAGACTATTCCTGAGCTCTTCGCAATGCTAAAAGCTGCGGAGGTAGAAATAAAAAAGGAGCATCAAGTGTTGATGGTCAACAAGACCACCAGTTTCAAGAAAAAGGGTAAAGGGAAGAAGAAGGGGAACTTCAAAAAGAACGACAAACAAGTTGCTACTCAAGAGAAGAAACCCATGTCCGGACCTAAGCCTGAGACTGAGTGCTTCTACTGCAAGCAGACTGGTCACTGGAAATGGAACTGCCCCAAGTATTTGGCGGATAAGAAGGATGGCAAGGTGAACAAAGGTATATGTGATATACATGTTATTGATGTGTACCTTACTAATGCTTGCAGTAGCACCTGGGTATTTGATAATGGTTCTGTTGCTAATATTTGCAACTCGAAACAGGGACTATGGATTAAGCGAAGATTGGCTAAGGACGAGGTGACGATGCGCGTGGGAAATGGTTCCAAAGTCGATGTGATCGCGGTCGGCATGCTACCTCTAGATCTACCTTTGGGATTAGTTTTAGACCTAAATAATTGTTATTTGGTGCCAGCGTTAAGCATGAACACTATATCTGGATCTTGTTTGATGCGAGATGGTTATTCATTTAAACCAGTGAATAATGGTTGTTCTATTTATATGAGTAATATCTTTTATGGTCATGCACCCTTGAAGAGTGGTCTATTTTTATTGAATCTCGATAGTAGTGATACACATATTCATAATGTTGAAGCCAAAAGATGCAGAGTTGATAATGATAGTGCAACTTATTTGTGGCACTGCCGTTTGGGTCATATTGGTGTAAAGCGCATGAAGAAACTCCATACTAATGGACTTCCGGAATCACTTGGTACTTGCAAACCGTGTCTTATGGGCAAGATGACTAAAACACCGTTCTTCGGAACTATGGAGCAAGCAACAGATTTGTTGGAAATCATACATACTGATGTATGTGGACCAATGAATATTGAGGCTCGCGGCGGGTATCGTTATTTTCTCACCTTCACAGATGATTTGAGCAGATATGGGTATATCTACTTAATGAAACATAAGTCTGAAACATTTGAAAAGTTCAAAGAATTTCAAAGTGAAGTGGAAAATCATCGTAACAAGAAAATAAAGTTACTATGATCTGATCGTGGAGGTGAATATTTGAGTTACGAGTTTGGTTTACATTTGGAACAATGCGGAATAGTTTCATAACTCACGCCACCCGAAACACCACAACATAATGGTGTGTCCGAATGTCGTAATCGTACTTTACTAGATATGGTGCGATCTATGATGTCTCTTACTGATTTACCGCTATCGTTTTGGGGTTATGCTTTAGAGACAACGGCATTCACGTTAAATAGGGCACCATCAAAATCCGTTGAGACGACGCCTTATGAACTGTGGTTTGGCAAGAAACCAAAGTTGTCGTTTCTTAAAGTTTGGGGCTGTGATGCTTATGTGAAGAAACTTCAACCAGGTAAGCTCGAACCCAAATCAGAGAAATGTGTCTTCATAGGGTACCACAAGGAGACTATTGGGTACACCTTCTATCACAGATCTGAAGGCAAGACTTTTGTTGCTAAATTTGGATCCTTTCTAGAGAAGGAGTTTCTCTCGAAAGAAGTGAGTGGGAGAAAAGTAGAACTTGATGAGGTAACCGTACCTGCTCCCTTATTGGAAAGTAGTTCATCACAGAAACCGGTTCCTGTGATAACTACTCCAATTAGTGAGGAAGCTAATGATATTGATCTTGAAACTTCAGATCAAGTTACTACCAACCTCGTAGGTCAACCAGAGTAAGATCCGCACCAGAGTGGTACAGTAACCCTATTCTGGAGGTCATGTTACTTGACCATGGCTAACCTACGAACTATGAGGAAGCGATGATGAGCCCAGATTCCGAAAAATGGCTTGAGGCCATGAAATCTGAGTTGGGATCCATGTATGAGAACAAAGTATGGACTTTGGTTGACTTGCCCGATGATCGGCAAGCCATCGAGAATAAATGGATCTTCAATAAGAAGACTGACGCTGATGGTAATGTTACTGTCTACAAAGCTCGACTTGTTGCGAAAGGTTTTTTACAATTTCAAGGGGTTGACTACGATGAGACTTTCTCACCCGCAGCGATGCTTAAGTCTCTCCGAATCATGTTAGCAATTGCCGCATTTTATGATTATGAAATATGGAAAATGGATGTCAAAACTGCATTCCTAAATGGATTTCTAGAATAAGAGTTGTATATGATGCAACCAGAAGGTTTTGTCGATCCAAAAGGTGCTAACAAAGTGTGCAAGCTCCAGCGATCCATTTATGGACTGGTGCAAGCCTCTCGGAGTTGGAATAAATGCTTTGATAGTGTGATCAAAGCATATGGTTTTATACAGACTTTTGGAGAAGACTATATTTACAAGAAAGTGAGTGGGAGCTCTGTACCATTTCTGATATTATATGTAGACGACATATTGTTGATTGGAAATTATATAGAATTTCTGGATAGCATAAAAGGATACTTGAATAAAAGTTTTTCAATGAAAGACCTCGGTGAAGTTGCTTATATATTAGGCATCAAGATCTATAGAGATAGATCAAGACGCTTAATTGGACTTTCACAAAGCACATACCTTGATAAAGTTTTGAAGAAGTTCAAAATGGATCAAGCAAATAAAGGGTTCTTACCTGTATTACAAGGTGTGAAGTTGAGTCAGACTCAATGCCCGACCACAGCAGAAGATAGAGAGAAAATGAAAGATGTTCCCTATGCTTCAACCATAGGCTCTATCATGTATGCAATGTTGTGTACCAGACCTGATGTATGCTCAGCAATAAGTTTAGCAGGGAGGTGCCAAAGTAATCCAGGAGAGGATCACTGGACAGCGGTCAAGAATATCCTAAAATACCTGAAAAGGACTAAGGATATGTTTCTCGTTTATGGAGGTGACAAAGAGCTAGTCGTAAAAGGTTACGTCGATGCAAGCTTTGACACGGATCCGGACGATTCTAAATCGCAAACCAGATATGTGTTTATATTGAACGGTGGAGCTGTCAGTTGGTGTAGTTCTAAACAAAGAGTCGTGGCGGGATCTACATGTGAAGCGGAGTACATAGCTGCTTCAGAAGCAGCAAATGAAGGAGTCTGGATGAAGGAGTTCATATCCGATCTAGGTGTCATACCTAGTGCATCAGGACTAATGAAAATCTTCTGTGACAATACTGGTGCAATTGCCTTGGCAAAGGAATCTAGATTTCACAAGAGGACCAAGCACATCAAGAGACGCTTCAATTCCATCTGGGACCAAGTCCAGGTGGGAAACATAGAGATTTGCAAGATACATACGGATCTGCATGTTCTAGACCCGTTGACTAAGCCTCTTCCATGAGAAAAACATGATCAGCACCAAGGCTCCATGGGTGTTAGAATCATTACTGTGTAATCTGGATTATTGACTCTAGTGCAAGTGGGAGACTAAAGGAAATATGCCCTAGAGGCAATAATAAAGTTATTATTTCCTTATATCATGATAAATGTTTATTATTCATGCTAGAATTGTATTAACCGGAAACATAATACATGTGTGAATACATAGACAAACATAGTGTCACTAGTATGCCTCTAGTTGACTAGCTCGTTGATCAAAGATGGTTGTGTTTCCTAACCATAGACATGAGTTGTCATTTTATTAACGTGATCACATCATTAGGAGAATGATGTGATTGATTTGACCCATTCCGTTAGCTTAGCACTTGATCATTTAGTATGTTGCTATTGCTTTCTTCATGACGTATACATGTTCCTACAACTATGAGATTATGCAACTCCCATTTATCGGAGGAACACTTTGTGTGCTACCAAACATCACAACGTAACTGGGTGATTATAAAGGAGCTCTACAGGTGTCTCCGAAGGTACATGTTGAGTTGGCGTATTTCGAGATTAGGATTTGTCACTCCGATTGTCGGAGAGGTATCTCTGGGCCCTCTCGGTAATGCATATCACTCTAAGCCTTGCAAGCAATATGGCTAATGAGTTAGTTACGGGATGATGCATTACATAACTAGTAAAGAGACTTGCCGGTAACGAGATTGAACTAGGTATTGAGATACTGATGATCGAATCTCGGGCAAGTAACATACCGATGACAAAGGGAACAACGTATGTTGTTATGCGGTTTGACCGATGAAGATCTTCGTAGAATATATGGGAGACAATATGAGCATCCATGTTCCACTATTGGTTATTGACCGGAGACGTGTCTTGGTCATGTCTACATAGTTCTCGAACCCGTAGGGTCCGCATGCTTAAAGTTAGATGACGGTTATATTATGAGTTTATATGTTTTGATATACCAAATATAGTTCGGAGTCCCGGATGTGATCATGGACATGACGAGGAGTCTCGAAATGGTCGAGACATGAAGATTGATATATTGGATGACTATACACTACTACAAAAACAGCTATAGCCAATATGGACACTAATGGCGCACTGTACATGTGGTGCGCCATTACTAAATACTAATGGCGCACCATGTGTTGGTGCGCCATTAGTGTGCAAATACTAATGGCGCACCACATCCACGGTGCGCCATTAGTATTTTTTTTTTTGAAAACTACTAATGGCGCACCGTGGGAGTGGTGTGCCATTACTAAACTAGTAATGGCGCACCATCCCACGGTGCTTCATTAGTAATTTGGCCCAAACATTCCCCCGAATGCACCCCCCCCCCCCCGTGGACCGCCTTTTCAGTTTCAAATAAAATAAAATAAAATGACAGAAATGTCAAAAAAAATAAAAGAAAATAAGATTCCCATGTGATATGTGGTCTAGTTGTTAGCAAAATTAACAAACATGAATGTTCAACTTTTTTGCAAAATCTCTCGAGAATTTGTAAAAATGGGCATAACTTTTGCATACAAACTCGGATGAAAAAAAAATTTATATGAAAAATCATCTACTCGAAAAGTACATCTCACACAGGTTGAGTCCCTGCTAAACGTTTCCGTTCATATATACACCCCACACAGTCGCTCCAGGGAAAACGTTTCCGTTCACAGGTACATCACACACAATTTTCCCCGTTAAATCGTTTGTGATAGCGTTGCCATCACACACAATATTAACAATTTTACCTTTTGCATTATTTAATGCATCACACACGGTACATAGAAGAAACTGTGTGGCAAAGGCTGTCCATCACACAAAGATTTTATGTGGTAAACGTTTGCGCAAGGTGGCCTAACACAAACAATTTTGAAGAGAATGTCGTGCGTGATTGTTCATAGATCCAACACGGTTTATTCACAGAAACTGTGTGTGTTGCCTTAGGTCATCGCCCAGGGTATTTTCTCAATAACCGTTTGCAATAGCAAAAAACAATTAGCAGGCTAATTGCCCTATTATTAATAATCCATTTATTAATCTAATTGACATTCATATTAAACACATAATATATTTCATTCCCATATTAAGGAAGTAGTATTTCATAATTGAAATACATCAGACTACAACATGATATAGCTTCAACACTCAGCTACCCCATTACACAACTGCACTAGCACCAAGTTTCACATGCAACATCTAGAACCTTTCAAAATTAGCATCATAGACGGTACATAGATAGATGCATCTCATCGAGAAAACTGCTGAAGCGGAAGGCGAATATAGAGCCTTCATTGATGTTGAAGACTTTGCAACTTTAGGCCAGTGCCTGTGGATGATTGACCGTCCATCCTTTGTCCTCTTCAAGAACACTTCAATATTGAACCGTGGGTGTTGTATGAAAACCTTCCTCGCCTCCTAACCATGGAGGTGGTTTGAGAGGTAATAATTAGTGAACTGCTTTGGAAAGGCCTGAAAACAAGGATGTGCATAAATATCTTCTCTATATTGGAAATGGGGTAAAGGAATAAAAAAGCCAAGGTATAATAGTTAGTACCATCTTGCAGTGAACTGATGTATTCTTCATTGTGCAGACAAAGATCTTGTTGTTTTTTGTCGCTAATTTCTTTATCCTAACAATCTTTCTGAGCTTCTTGACTTGATTGATATTCATGGACAACTCATTTCCCCATATGCAAAAAGGGTCGAACAGTGGGTCAAAACCTCTGACAGCAGGACCTACATGTGCAAAACCAAATTGTTAAAAACCTAAATATTAGAATGGTCCCTATAATTGCACAATAACGTGCTATTAGACAACGGACCATGCACGTGTTAACCTCGATTGTAAACCTCAGTGCTTCCCATTGTTTCCCTGCAACACATATAAGGTAGTTAGTCATCAGGTTAAGTAAGGGTTCGCATGCCATCAGTAAAATATGTTGATGAAAAAGAAGCACATTGCAGATTCATCAGATTATTTCAAGCCACATGGAAAACCCATTTATCCAAACCAAGCATGATTAAGAACTAGGAAATATAGCACTTGTATATATTTCTTATGTATTAAGTGCAGCCAAATTTGATTTATTCCTCGCATGCACAACAATACAAAATTCTACCCACGACAATTGGACATCGCCTTGGAGAACTGAACCAAGCAGTTAACTAAACACCACAGCAAATGAACCAAACATTAACTGAGCACCACATTGCACAATATAACATACTCCTAATAGAAGATCAGTCAGTTAACAAACCAAGCATGCTGAACACTTTGGAAATATAGCAATTGTATTTGTTTCTCATGTATTTAGTACAACCAAATTTGATTTACTTCTCACATGGTATACAATAACAGAATGCACCCACAACTATTGAATATCGCATTGCAGAATTGAACCAAACAGTTAACTAAACACCACAACACAAATGAACCAAACGTTAACTGAGCACCACATTGCACAATGTATAACCAAACCAAGCATGCTTGACAACTTGGAAATATAGCATTTGTATTCATTTCTCATGTATTTTTAAAAGATAAATTCAATTTATTTCTCACGTGGAAGACAATACAAAATTGCAGCCTGAAGAATTGAACATCACATTTGCAGAATTGAACCAAACAGTTAACTGAAGACGACAACTAATTAACCAAATAGTTAATAAGTGAGCACCACATGACACGACATAGAACATATACACAGGAGCAACACATTGCATGGTAAAATTATATAGCACAATTCACCAGAATTTGTTAAGGAAAGGCAGGAGCAGCACACGCAACGGGTAAATTGAACATGCTTAACCGGCGTAGCTAGCAAATGGCAAGGTTCTCCTCCAAGATCTGGGGGTCCGCATGAATGGTAGCCATCGCGACCTCATCCAAGCATGCGGCCGTGATTTGCTTCTCCGCTGCCAAATGCTCCTTGAGCTCCTGGCTATACTGCATGCACCATGTCTTAGGGCGGCGCTTATTTGGTGGAGGGGTCAGTGATTTGGGTGGAAGGTTTCACGCCGACTGTCGGGGCATGTGGGATGTGGAAGGAGGAGGAGGGTGGGGGTATGGTGTGGATTACCTGCCTAGATAAACGAGGCCGAGTAGCATGAAGGAGTGTCGCCAGCGAGGGGGGCGGCGCTGCAAGCAAGGGTGAAGGTTTCAACTTGGAAAGGAAGGCGGAAATTGGGGAAATGTGGCTTTTGGTAAGAGGAAGGGGGCGGGGAGGTAGATATTTCCACGGAAGCCAAAAATTTCGAATCAGTTCAGCGAAAAAACTATTGCACAGTGTCTTCAAACACGGCCCCTTATTCAGAATTGTGTACGATATGTGAACATCACAAATGATTCAGATAGCTTAACCCGTGTGTGATGAGTTTGAACGTAAAAAAATTTGGTTCCAATTTCCCTGGTTACAGTGGTCATCCACGTCATTGCATAATTTGGGTACACAAAGGAGACTACAGTAGTAGACTACAACACACCCACACTTCTTAATCGAGCAAGTTTAGCAATTAAACAGAGCTATCTAGCCTAAACATTACTCTAACAAATTAAAGACCGGCGCTCTTAATTAAACAAAACAAAGAGTACTACTACGATTGGTGCTCATCGATCTCCGCCACCTACTCCAAGTCCAGCTCGCGTCCGACGGTCTCCTGGGGAAGGGGCTCCATGGCATCCATCGCACCATACTCGGCAAGCATCTCGCCATCCGCGTCTGCCATCTCTTTGGAAAAGGCCGCCACGAGCTGGGTGTGGGCGGCCGCGATCTGGGCTTGGACGGGCTCCGTCGTTGCAAGGTATGTGGCGGAGGAACGGACGGCTGCTCGAACGCTCTCGGCGATTGCCAACTCTGCGGCCGTGGGTTGCCGACCGTTGTCGGAGAAGCTTCGTTCAATTTGTGCGGTGACCGCCATGAGCTGGGCGTGGGTGTCAGTGTCAAAACCGGCAGATCTCGGGTAGGGGGTCCAGAACTGTGCGTCTAAGGATCCAAGGTAGAGGCAGGGGACATGATGTTTACCCAGGTTCGGGCCCTCTTAATGGAGGTAATACCCTACTTCCTGCTTGATTGACTATGATGAGTATAGGGGTTTACAAGAGTTGATCTACCTCGAGATTGTAATGGCTAAACCCTAGATGTCTAGCCTGTATGATTGTGTTCTTGTCCTACAGACTAAACACTCCGATTTATATGGACACTGGAGGGATCTAGGGTTGTACAAAGTCGGTTACAAAGAAAGGAAAGCATATGATCCGTATGCCAAGCTTGCCATCCACGCAAAGGAGAGTCCGATCCGAACAAGGGAAAAAGTCTTCTATCTTGTATCTTCACGGCCCATCAGTCAGGCCCATATCACATAGCCCGGATGCCCGAGGACCCCTTAGTCCAGGACTCCCTCAGTAGCCCCTGAACCAGGCTTCAATGATGATGTATCCGGCGCGCAAATTGTCTTCGACATTGCAGGGCGGGTTCCTTTTCCGAATACACAAAGCAGCATTCTGCATACCAGAGCTGTATCCGGTCCCGTTCCACACGTACAACCCTAAGCCGTAACAATACTTAAAATAAGCCATGTCCATGGGCTACTTTTTTGGCGAGACGTTATGTTTTGGCCTTATTATTATTTTGAACCATTCTACAGCCCCATTTCATATTTTGAGGCACGGCCAATGACATGTCTTGTCAAAACAGATATCGTGTCCCCTTATCACGGGATTCTCATCAATAGAGGTTTTGGGTAATCCAATCGTGCCGTTCACACGCCCCCTTGGGAATAGGCGAGATTTAAGGATTATGAGGGGGAGCTTGATATTCGCTGCCTCTATAAGAGGACAAAGACTCCTCTGTTCATCCCACGCCTTCTTCTTCCGCTGCCTTTCAATCCCCCGAGCTCCAACGCCCAAGCTCCAAACTTTCCTTCCTCCCTAACCTCTCCAGCCATGGCCGGATCTGGCTTTGAGGGGAAATGGACGGCCTCCTCCGTAACGGAGAAGAACATCCAGGACCTGCGTGAGGCGAGGAACTTGACGGCGGAGATCAAACACAGGCTCCCAACTCCGAGGCAGATCATCCCCACCCAGAGCCCGGTGAAAGGGTGGTCTTCATCCCTCACTTCCTTTGAGGGCTCGAATTCGCCCTTCACCCCTTCGTCCAAGGTCTCATGTACTACTACGGGTTAGATTTCCATGATCTGGCCCTGAATTCCTTCCTCCACATCTCGGCGTTTATCATCATGTGTGAAGCATTTCTCCGCGTCCCCCCACACTTTGGCTTGTGGCTCAAGGTTTTCAATGTGAAGCCGAAGGTGGTTGAAGGACAACATGCCGAGTTCGGCGCGCCATGGTGAGCAAGCTCAACAAGGTTACCTGGCCCAAAGGAAGATTCATAGACACCATCAAGGTGTGGCAGCAGGAGTGGTTCTATATCACCGAACCCCGCGACACCAAGTGGGCCGCTGCTCCTGCCTTCAGATCCAGACCTCCGTTGCGGCTCGCATCCTGGGCCAACAAGGGCCTAGATTGGGGGTCCCTGGACGACGTGTCGGCGCTGCATAAGTGCGTCAAGAGCATGGTAAACAAGGACATCACTCTTGCTGATGTGATTCAGGTGATGCTCATCCGCCGGATGCTCCCTTGCTAACGACGGCCTCTCAAAATGTGGGAGTTCAATCCGGAGGGGGATGGACTCTGCAACACATCTATGGCACGACGCACGAAAAGATCTGGAAGCTGCTTTTTAAGAAGCAGAAGATGTGGCCACGGACGTCCGACGACTCCGGCCTCGACTGCAACAATCCGGCATCCCCAGCAAGTATTATATTGCCGAACACTATTTAGCTTGTTAAACTCAGGGAGGGGTCCTGAAAATTCCATTTCTTGAAGAGGAATGGCTAAAGAAGGCTGAGCGGATCAAGTGTCTGGCCCCGCTCCCCGAAAACCCAGCTGATCCTCTATTAATGAAGATGCTGGTCCGAGCGCCCTATCAGGCGCCGGCGAAGAAGGACAAGAAGAAGAAGAAGACCAAGGCGGCCCAAGGCGACCTCCATCCCGAAGAGACTTTGGGCGCCGTGTCTGGAGGAACCGAAGCTCCTTCCTCTGGCGAGGAAGACGAGGACAATGAGGAGGAGGAGGCAGCAGCAGAGGAAGAAGCAGAGAACCCTCCTCCCAAGGGGAAAAGAGAGCGGCCTCCGTAGATGCGGAGGAGGGGGTGCCCAAGAGGGGAATGGTGTCCCTCTTCGATGACTCGGATTCAGGCACCGAGGCTGCTCCCGCACCAAGCCCCTTGCCGAATCGTGAGTACTTTCAGATGCTTTGTACACACTAATCCTCTTTACAGATTATTAGAATGATATCAAATTTCATGTCATAGTCCGGCCGGTGGAATTCCTCAAGGATCGTCGTCATCGGGGGATCTTTCGCTGGACAAGATGGAGAGCGAGACACCTCCACGGGCTTCCTCGCCTCCTAGGGTGGACGATCCTGAGGTGTCGTCCCAAAGGGTTTCTCCATGCTCAGGAGATGTGCGGGGGATGACCAATGCGGCACCGGAGGCTGCCGAGGACATGGGGGGCACAACCCCTATGGAAACCGGCCATAGGGATCCTGGGTCATCGTAGCCTCAGCTGGATACCGTTCCGGAGACCCATACAGTCCTGGAATCGGATAGGTAGTCCCCTCTGCAGGAGGGGAGAACGGCAACCTCTACTAATAAAGAGGCATCAAACAAGCTGATGGATGCACTGCAAGGTGCATCTGTCTTGGAGGAGCACCGTACCTTTATGGGTACGGTGGTTGAAAAAGTTCAGTCTGCTAAGAGCGGACTAGATGAAGCCTTCACGAGCCTACTAACTGGCTATGATGTAAACAATGTAATGTCCTTTAGCCGCTTTCATAAAAATCTGTCTATATATAGATAGTAGCCCCTAAGACTCTGTTTGGCCATTGAAGGAGGGCGAACAGAGGGTCTATGGTTATCCGCATGAAGTAACATACTTAGCCTTTTTTGATAATCATCAGGCTTCATTGTTAGAGGTGACCGCTCAGGCTGCCAAAGTTTCCGAACTGAAGCAGAAACTGCAGCTAGTCGATGAGGACAACATCCGGATTAACAAGCGGCTCGACGAAGCGCAAGGTTTGTTTCAAGTGCTCCATATGCCACCAAATTAGTTTTGCAAATGCTAAAGTGAGGCTCATGCTCCATTATACGCATAATGGCAGATGGCGCTGTGGAGGTCGAGACCTTCTGAAGTGAACTTGCCCGTGCAAAGGAGCAGGAAGGGTGAGCAATGTGGCCGCTAAGAAAGCGGCTATCGATTTGAAGGAGGAACAGGCCACACGGAGCCAGTTCGAGGAGCGCGTATCCCAGATTGAGCAAGAGCTCAAGGATGCGACTCGCACGTGCGAGCTCCTTGAGGAGGACAATAAAGCAAAGGCGACCAAACTCGCCAAGGCCATTCAGGATGCCCAAGAGGCGAGGTCCGAATCCCATGCGGCTCGCGAGGAGCTCCGACGGGCCGGACAGATAGCGACTGGTAAGCCCTTTCTTTTACAATCTAAGTTTGGCGATCAGAGGTATGCCTTACTTAATCGACTATGGAGTTCTCCAGACTCCTTTTCGGATCTACCGAAGAGCGCGGCTGATGATACGTCTCCAATGTATCTGCTTTTCCAAAAACTTTTGCCCTTGTTTTGGACTCTAACTTGCATGATTTGAATGAAACTAACCCGGACTGACACTGTTTTCAGCAGAACTGCCATGGTGTTGTTTATTGTGTAGAAAACAAAAGTTCTTGGAATGACCTAAAAATCCACGGAGATAACTTTTGGAAAATATTAAAAATAATGGCGAAAGAATCAAGGCCAGGGGGCCCACACCCTGTCCACGAGGGTGGGGGGCGTGCCCCCTCCCCCTGGGCGCGCCCCCTATCTCGTGGGCCCCTTGATGCTCCACCGACCTCAACTCCAACTCTATATATTCTGTTTCGCTTTATTGTATGCAATGCAATCGCCTTGTAATTGCTTTACTTTATCACTAAGCGGTAGTGATAGTCATAGAAGCAATAGGTGGTGAAACGACAACGATGCTACGATGGAGATCAAGGTGTCACGCCGGTGACGATGGTGATCATGACGGTGCTTCGGAGATGGAGATCACAAGCACAAGATGATGATGGCCTCGGAACGGGTGCAAAATAGTTGCACACGCGGAATACTCGGGTTAAACTTGACGAGCCTAGCATATACAGATATGGCCTCGGAACACTGAGACCGAAAGGTCGAGCGTGAATCATATAGTAGATATGATCAACATAATGATGTTCACCATTGAAAACTACTCCATCTCACATGATGATCGGACATGGTTTAGTTGATTTGGATCACGTGATCACTTATATGATTCGAGGGATGTCTATCTAAGTGGGAGTTCTTAGTAATGTAATTAATTGAACTTAAATTTATCATGAACTTAGTACCTGATAGTATTTTGCTTGTCTATGTTTATTGTAGATATATGGCTCATGCTGTTGTTCCGTTGAATTTTAATGCATTCCTTGAGAAAGCTAAGTTGAAAGATGATGGTAGCAATTACACGGACCGGGTCCGTAACTTGAGGATTATCCTCATTGCTGCATAGAAGAATTACGTCCTGGAAGCACCGCTGGGTGCCAGGCCTGCTGCAGATGCAACTGACGATGTTAAGAACGTCTGGCAGAGCAAAGCTGATGACTACTCGATAGTTCAGTGTGCCATGCTTTACGTCTTAGAACCGGGACTTCAACGACGTTTTGAAGAAGAAGAAGAAGAAGAAGAAGAAGAAGAAGAAGAAGAAGTACATGTTGGGTTGGCGTATTTCAAGATTAGGTTTTGTCACTCCGATTGTCGGAGAGGTATCTCTGGGCCCTCTCGGTAATGCACATCACTATAAGCCTTGCAAGCAATGTAGCTAATGAGTTAGTTACGGAATGATGCATTATGGAACGAGTAAAGAGACTTGCCGGTAACGAGACTGAACTAGGTATTGGATACCGACGATCGAATCTCGGGCAAGTAACATACCGATGACAAAGGGAACAACGTATGTTGTTATGCGGTTTGACCGATAAAGATCTTCGTAGAATATGTTGGAGCCAATATGGGCATCCAGGTTCCGCTATTGGTTATTGACCGAGAATAGTTCTAGGTCATGTCTACATAGTTCTCGAACCCGTAGGGTCCGCACGCTTAATGTTACGATGACAGTTTTATTATGATTTTTTATGTACCGAAGGAGTTCGGAGTCCCGGATGAGATCGGGGACATGACGAGGAGTCTCGAAATGGTCGAGACGTAAAGATTGATATATTGGACGACTATATTCGGAGTTCGGAAAGGTTCCGAGCGATTCGGGTATTTTCGGGGGTACCGGGGAGTTACGGGAATACGAGGAAGAAGCAATGGGCCTAATGGGCCAAGTGGTGGAAGAGAGGAGGTAGGGCGCGCTGCCCCCCTAGCCCAAACCGAATTGGACTAGGGGGTCGGCCCCCCTTTCCTTCTTCTCCTCCCTCTCCTTCCTTCTCCTTCTCCTCCCCTTCCTTCCCTTCTCCTAGTAGGACTTGGAAAGAAGAGGGAATCCTACTTGGAGTAGGATTCTCCCCCTTGGGCGTGCCACCTCCCCTTGGCCGGCCCCCTCCCCCTTTGTAACGCCCCGGATTCGATGCGCCAGGTGTCCTTCAGCTATTCGTCGTCATTGCCATGCCATTTGCTTGCGTGTTGCATTTTGCCTTGCCATCATGTGCATCTCATTTCTCATACGTGTTCGTCTCATGCATCCGAGCATTTGCCCCGTTGTCCGTTTTGCAATCCGGCACTCCTATGTCCTCCGGCGTCCCCCTTTTGTCTCTTGTTGTGAGCGGGTGTTAAACTTTCTCGGAATGGACCGAGGTTTGCCAAGCGGCCTTGGTATAGCACCGGTAGACCGCCTGTCAAGTTTTGTGCCATTTGAAGGTCGTTTGATACTCCAACGGTTAACCGGGTAGCCGTAAAGCCCTCTTGGTGTTGCAGCCCAACACCCCTTCCAAAGTGGCCCAAAGCCCAGCAAACTCCCCTCCATGCTCTCGGTCGTTCGATCACGATCGTGTGGGCGAAAACCGTGCTCCATTTGGACTCTCCTACCTCCCTCTACCTATAAATATGTGTGTCTCCCCGAAATTCTCGGTCTAACCCTAGCCATCTTCTTCCTTGCGCCGCCGGACACGTCCGCCCGAGCCGGACATGTCCGCCGGACACCTCACCCGAACTGATCGCGACGCGCCACGTCGCCTTCCCTGCCCCCGCGACCAACCAGCCGCCGCCACGTCGTCAGCCCCGCCGCCCTCTCTCCCCCGCGCCCGCCGTGGCCCGCCAGGCCCGTGCTCGGCCCTCCCCGGGCCCGAACCACCGCCGCCGAAGCCCGCCTGCCCCGCCGCCGTTCTGCGCGCTTCCACCCGCCTCTGGCCGCGGCCGTCGCCCGCGGCCGCCTCTCCTCGCCGGCGCCGTTCGCCGCCAGCCTCCGCCACCGCCCCGACCGGCGCTCGCCTCCGGCCGCGCCCGGCCACGCGCCGCCGCCCGTCGGCCCGAGCTCCTCCGCGCCTCGGCCCTCCTCGCTCCGCCACCGGTGCCTCTTCCGGTGCCGCCCCTCGTCGACCCCGCTGCCTCCACGTCACGGTTGCGCCTCCCCGTCGTCCCCGTCGTCGCCGGAGCTCGCGGGAGCTCGCCGGAGTTCCACTCCGGCCGGATCCATCCCGCCTGGACTAGATCCACCGGGAGACGATCCAAACGCCCGCGCCCCGTCCCGGATCGCTCCGTCCCACTCTGTCCCGTCCCGAGTTGACTTTTCCCGGAGGGTATAATTTTCTCTCTGTCTCAGATTTTCAGCATTATCATGCCATGTTCATTGCATCATAACTCTGCATCCGTAGCTCCGTTTCATGCGTGTAATATGTCAAATTGTTCGCCTCGACAAGAAATTCATTTCATTCCATTGCATCATGTTCATTTGAGTTCATATTGATGCCTGAATCATCATTGTAAGAGTGCATGTTGATGTTAATCTGCTGGAACTGTTATAACATGCTCTTTTGTCATTTTTGCCATGTTTGATGTGTGCATCCTATGAGGTTGATGTATACATGTGTTTTTATCTATGCCATGCCATCTTTCCAGAGGTGCAATCCATGTATTTTTGTGAGTTGTGTGCTGAGTGCATCAAGCTTTTTAAGGAGGGTACTTGCTGTTGCTGTTTTCCTGACAGATTCTGTTATATTTTGTTGCTATGTAAACCTGCTGCTACAAGTCATTTCGTGCATTATTTTGGAGATGTTCACTAAGGATGTTTTGTTATAAATGTCTTGCCCTATCCACTCATGCCCCTGGTTGCATTTATAGCATGCCGTATCATGTTGTTATCTTGCTCCAAAGTTGCTAAATAATGTTGCTGTCAACCTGTTAACATGAAGTTCAGTTTTGGCCATGTGCTTTTCTAGTGATCCATGCACCCTATGAACTTGTTCTTGCCTTGCTTAGCTTCATAAACATGTCTTCTTACTGTTGGTTGTATTGTCATGCCATGTATTGCTCTGTGGTGAGTGACTCAAGCTCACCAACATGCCTACTTATTGTTGTTCTGCCATGTATGAATCTGTAATATAACTTGCCATGTTTACATGGGTGCCATCATATTTTCTGTGCCCTTTTGGCTCATGGTCAGTAAGGGACTTTTGTTCTATGCTATTAGTAGATTCATGCCATGCCTTTGTTTGCCATGATAAGTTCCTGTAACATGTTGTTTGATAGCTCTAAACATTGCAACCTGATATTATTTCTGCAAAGTCTGAAACTGTTATTATTTGCAATCTTTCCATGTGTGTTTGAGCATGTTCTATTGATTTCTGGAGATAGCTTAGTGTTCATGTTTTGTTATGCTTTACCTGTACTTCATGCCCATGCCTTTTGTTCTTATGTTGGGGTGCTGTAGCTTATTGTTTTGATGCTTGGAATATGCCTACTTGCTGTTTTGGACAGATTGTTGCTATGACTTGTATAGTGTATGTGTTGAACCGTTGCTCCGTTTTGAGTGTGCTTTATATGAAACTTGCTTGGTTTTGCATGAAGTTTCATATTATCATGTTGCATCCTTGTTTTGAGGTGTTTGCTTGATGTTTGTATGCATTTTGCATCAATGCCATGTTTAACTTGTTTTGCTCATATCTTCTAGGCCGTAGCTCCGAACTAAATGAACTTTATATGTAACTTGACTACAATTTCGTGTAGATCCTCTTGGTGCATCTTAACTTGCTGTTTAACAACTTGAACATAAGGTTTATTCAGATCTGGACCAATTTCGAAATTTGCATATGAGGACTTACCGGAATTGTTATATGTTGTTTTCGGCCTCATTTAAACTTGCTTTGATGTGTTGCTTGTTGGGGAACGTAGTAATTTCAAAAAATTTCCTACGCACACGCAAGATCATGGTGATGATATAGCAACGAGGGGAGAGTGTTGTCTACGTACCCTCATAGACCGAAGCGGAAGCGTTGACGCAACGTAGAGGAAGTAGTCGTACGT
Organism: Triticum aestivum; assembly: GCF_018294505.1. NCBI lineage: Eukaryota > Viridiplantae > Streptophyta > Magnoliopsida > Poales > Poaceae > Triticum > Triticum aestivum. The sequence goes on along the minus strand of NC_057810.1, from coordinate 221,072,036 downwards.
CCTCCGGTTCAACCGATCCAAGTACCGTTACTCCGGCACCTCCGAGTTCTTGACACGCGTACAGCTCGATGACGCACCCTCGATCTCCGATCCAGCAGAGGCACCGAGGGGGAGTTCCGTCAGCACGACGGCGTGGTGACGATCTTGATGTTCTCCTGTTGCAGGGATTCGCCTAAGCACCGCTACAATATGACCGAGGTGTAATATCGTGGAGGGGGGCACCGCACACGGCTAAGGAACGATCAATGATCAACTTGTGTGTCCTAGGGTGCCCCCCTACCCCCGTATATAAAGGAGGGAGGGAGGAGGTGGCCGGCCCTAGGGGGGCGCGCCATGAGGAGGGGGAAACCTACTCCAAGTAGGTTTCCCTCTCTTTTCCTTATCTTATTTGGAGGGGGAAGGAAAGAGTACTAGTATTAGGAAGTAGTACTAGTAGTAGTAATAGGAAGAGGGGGAAGGAGAAAGGAAAGGGGGGGCCGGCCCCCCTCCCCAATTCGGATTGGGCTTGGGGGGCGCGCCCCCTTCCCTTGCTCCTTCTCTCTTCCTCCTACATGGGCCCAATAAGGCCCATATACCTCCCGGGGGGTTCCGGTAACCTCCCGGGGCTCCAAACTTCTCCGGAACCTTTCCGGTGTCCAAATATATCCGTCCAATATATCAATCTTTATGTCTCGACTATTTCGAGACTCCTCGTCATGTCCGTAATCATATCCGGGACTCCGAACAACCTTCGGTACATCAAAATACATAAACTCATAATATAACTGTCATCGAAACCTTAAGCGTGCGGACCCTACGGTTCGAGAACGATGTAGACATGACTGAGACACATCTCTGGTCAATAACCAATAGCGGGACCTGGATGCCCATATTGGTTCCTACATATTCTACGAAGATCTTTATCGGTCAAACCACATAACAACATACGTTGTTCCCTTTGTCATCGGTATGCTACTTGTCCGAGATTCGATCGTCGGTATCCAATACCTAGTTCAATCTCATTATCGACAAGTCTCTTTACTCGTTCTGTAATACTTCATCTTATAACTAACTCATTAGTTACATGCTTGCAAGGCTTAGGTGATGAGCATTGCCGAGAGGGCCCAGAGATACCTCTCCGACAATCGGAGTGACAAAACCTAATCTCGAATTATGCTAACTCAACATGTACCTTCGGAGACACCTGTAGTACTCCTTTATAATCACCCAGTTATGTTGTGACGTTTGGTAGTACCCAAAGTGTTCCTCTGGTAAACGGGAGTTACACAATTCTCATAGTTACAGGAACATGTATAAGTCATGAAGGAAGCAATAGCAGAATACTAAACGATCAAGTGCTAAGCTAACGGGATGGGTCATGTCAATCACCTCATTCTCCTAATGATGTGATCCCATTAATCAAATGACAACACATGTCAATGGTTAGGAAACATAACCATCTTTGATTAATGAGCTAGTCAAGTAGAGGCATACTAGTGACTATATGTTTGTCTATGTATTCACACATGTATCATGTTTCCGGTTAATACAATTCTAGCATGAATAATAAACATTTATCATGATATGAGGAAATAAATAATAACTTTATTATTGCCTCTAGGGCATATTTCCTTCATTGCTCTTGTATGCATCATCTCTTGCCATGAGTAGCTTCATGTAGTGTTGTCTTGCATCATGCTTGTTTGTGCATCATGTCTTGTTCATGTGTGGTGTGTTTACCATGTTGTGTGCTTCTTCTCGATAGTTCCTGTTTCGTTGCGATCGTGAGGATGCGTTCCTCTACGTGTGGTTCGTCTTCGTGGCTTCATCTTCTTCATAGACTCGTTCTTCTTCCTTGCGGGATTTCAGGCAAGATGACCGCTACCCTGGATCTCACTACTATCATTGCTATGCTAGTTGCTTCATTCTATTGCTATGCTGCGTTACCTATCTTTTGCTCCTCAAGCCTCCCAAATTGCCATGAACCTCTAACCTTTGACACCCTTACTAGCAAACCATTGCTTGGCTATGTTACCGCTTTGCTCAGCCCCTCTTATAGCGTTGCTAGTTGCAGGTGAAGTTGAAGATTGCTCCATGGTGGACAGGGTTATGTTGGGATATCACAATATCTCTTATTTAATTAATGCATCTATATATTTGGTAAAGGGTGGAAGGCTCGGCCTTATGCCTGGTGTTTTGTTCCACTCTTGCCGCCCTAGTTTCCGTCATACCGGTATTATGTTCCCGGATTTTGCGTTCCTTACGCGGTCGGGTGATTTATGGGACCCCCTTGACAGTTTGCTTTGAATAAAACTCCTCCAGCAAGGCCCAACCTTGGTTTTACCATTTGCCTCACCACCACCTACTTTTCCCTTGGGAGTCGCTCTCTCGAGGGTCATCTTTATTCAGCCCCCCCGGGCCAGTGCTTCTCTAAGTGCTGGTCCGAACCGAGCAGCCTGCGGGGCCCCCTCGGGGAAACTCGAGGTCTGGTTTTACTCGTAGCTTGACTTATCCGGTGTTGCCCTGAGAATGAGATATGTGCAGCTCCTATCGGGATGTCAGTGCATCGGGCGGCTTTGCTGGTCTTGTTTTACCATTGTCGAAATGTCTTGTAAACCGGGATTCCGAGACTGATCGGGTCTTCCTGGGAGAAGGTATATCCTTCGTTGATCGCGAGAGCTTATCATGGGCTAAGTTAGGACACCCCTGCAGGGTTATAAACTTTCGAGAGTCGTGCCCGCGGTTATGTGGCAGATGGGAATTTGTTAATGTCCGGTTGTAGATAACTTGACACCAGATCCGAATTAAAACGCATCAACCGCGTGTATAGCCGTGATGGTCTCTTCTCGGCGGAGTCTGGGAAGTGGACACAGTTTTTGTGTTATGATTGACGTAAGTAGAAGTTCAGGATCACCTCTTGATCATTGCTAGCTTCACGACCGTTCCTTTGTTTCTCTTCTCGCTCTCATTTGCGTATGTTAGCCACCATATATGCTTAGTCGTTGCTGCAACCTCACCACTTTACTCCTTCCTTTCCCATTAAGCTTTGCTAGTCTTGATACCCATGGTAATGGGATTGCTGAGTCCTCGTGGCTCACAGATTACTACAACAACAGTTGCAGGTACAGGTTATGCGATGATCTTGACGCGAGAGTGATGTTTGCTTGTTTTGGAGTTCTTCTTCTACTTCTTCTTCGATCAGGGGATAGGTTCCAGGTCGGCAGCCTGGGCTAGCAGGGTGGATGTCGTTTGAGTTTCTGTTTGTGTTTCTTCCGTAGTCGGATGGTGCTCTTATGTATGATGTATTGATGTATTCATGTGGCATTGTTTGCCTCTTGTATGTATTCCCATCTATTATGTAATGTTGATGTAATGATATCCACCTTGCAAAAGCGTTTCAATATGCGGGTCTATCCTTGGTGGGACCTTCGAGTTCCTTTTGGATAGGGTCGCATATTGGGTGTGACAAGTTGGTATCAGAGCCTCGACCGACCCTAGGAGCCCCCTTGATTGATCGTGTAGTTTGGCCGTTGTTGAGTCTAGAAGAAAACTGATTTCGGAGTCTAGTTATATCAGAGAGTAGGACTTCTTTTTACTCCTCTGCCCCTTCGTCACTCTGGTGAGGAATCTTGGCAGATGTGTTTTGAACTACTCCTCTTCCCCTTCAAATTTTTCTTTAGGTTCACGCAGTTGGTTTTCCGATCGTTGTTCCTCAGCTCTTTTCATCCGGTGCATTTCTCGTCAAGTTGACTCGAGCCTCTTCATCTTTGCCAAGTTCAATCCTCAGTTGTTTTCTTTTCCCACCCGCCCTCCCTTTTTCTCCTCGGAACTGGAGTCCGTAATCGAGTATCCATCCTACTCGTGTGAAGTCTTTGCCTTCTTTCCTCAATGATTTTAACCGGTGTTTTCTCTTCAAGATACTCGTTGGTTCTCCCTTCCAAGTTGCCTTTGTTTTCCCGCCCTCCCACCCTTTTTCTTCCCGGAGTCTGAGTCTGTTTCGAGAATCAATTTCATTCGTGCAAAGCCTCTTCAGTCTTTCGTCAATTGTCTCAACCGGTGAATTCTCTTTTGTGTGACATTCTTCATCTCTTTTCTTTCTGGTGGATTTAATTCAAGTTTTTCGGGTTGATCATATTCTTTTTCCTCGGCTTAAGTGTTTTTCCTTGCTCATTCGTCTCTCACCAGTTTATCTTTCCGGAGTGTTCAAGAAATCTCAAGTGATTTGTCTGTGTTCGAATTAATTCGAGGTTGTCACCTCTTTCAAATATTTCAATTATTCCGGTGCATCATCTACCTCTTCAACAACCCTTTCCAACGGTGTTTTATTTTAGTGGGCCCTAACCCACACGTCTTTTCCCAGGATCTTACCTGACTCTTCTGATTTCTCGGAGCTATTCTCAAATCCTTTTCAAAGTTTGACGTAAGTATGAATTTCATCAGTCAGATGCTTTTCCAAGATCTCTTTCAAATCATTTCATTGTTGGCTCAACCTCTTTGCTTTTCATTCTTCTGGAGTATCTCAGTAATTTCGGTGGTGTTTCTCGTCGTCATTCTCAACTTTGAAGATCGAAGAAGAGTTTTTCCTCTAAATCTTGCCCGTTCTCTCGAAGATTCGTGGTTCTAGCTTCATGTTATCCTCTCGAATTATTCCATTTGTCAGATATTCTTTTCTTACCCATCCGGAATATGTCAGAAGTTGTTTTCCATTTCTTTTCACCGAAGGCCATCATCCCAGTTATCGTTCTCTATTTATCCCGGTATTTCGCTCAAGTGATCGTTAATCAGCTCATGATCTCTTCGTTCTTTTGCATCTAAATTCCCTCTAGCATATTTGTTCTTCTAATTCTTCCCGGTGATTCATTTCTCTTTCATCAGTCATTTTCGAATTCTCACGGTGGTTCTTTCAGATTCTTTTTCTTTGATTATCATATTAATTCATTCGCTCTTTTCAATTCTACCGGTGGTTCATCAAGACATTCTCAAGTTTGTGATATGTCACTTCTCAATCCTTTTCAAGAAGAATAAGTAGTATGCAAAATCCATTGCTTGTCATCAATTTAATTTGATGAAGGATATAAGAATACAATAAATCTTATTCTTATTTCATCCAAATGATTAATCCCTTTCTTTGGAGTTTGTTCTTGATGAATAAATTCTAGTTTCAAGTGTTTTCATCTTTTCTTTTCTGGAGTTCAATTTTTCCTCGGCCATCTCGTCGGAAACCCCATCTAAATCATCGCAGGGCCTTAATCTTATTCTTTCCATCCTTGAACTCTATCTCATCTTCTTTTGTCACCGGAGTTCTTCATGGCGTTCTTCAGGATTTAATTCACTCCTCAAGTGTTCATCAAGATTCTTCTCGAAGGAGCTCAAGTATCTTTCTTCTTGCATATCAAAGTGCAATTAATTCTCCATATCCTTTTGAAGTGGAGTTTTGCATTTTTTCGTTCTTCTCAGCCGTTCAATCTTTTCCGCTTGTGGTCGGAGATCACCTCATAATTTTGAGATGTTATCTATGAGTCCACAACAAGCTTATTCTTTTCGTTGTTGATTTTCTCAACAACTCCATTTAAACCTTCCTTCTAAAGATGCTTTCAATTTCGTTCGTGGCACAAGTTGTCATATTCTTATTCGTTCTTTTCATTCAACTCTTTCAATTCTTTCCGGAGGTTTTTGTGTCATGTCTTCATCAAGTATCATTCCATCCTCTCAAGCTCGTGTTCTATTCCTCCATGTTTCAGCCGGAGTGCTGCCTAAATCCTTTCAGTCTTATTCGTTTCTTATCTCATTCTAACAGGAGTGGTTACATAGTCTATCTGATTCCATGAGCTTTAGATTCTCGTCATTCTCATCGTTCCTCTCTTCTTCTCGAGTGCTCTCGATTCTTTGTTTCTTCTCTTGAGTTTTGATTTCACCTCATCCCTTTTTCCTTCCGTCTCGGTCCTAAGATCTCGGGACGAGATCTCTTGTTAGTGGAGGAGTGTTGTAATGCGCCGGATTCGATGCGCCAGGTGTCCTTCAGCTATTCGTCGTCATTGCCATGCCATTTGCTTGCGTGTTGCATTTTGCCTTACCATCATGTGCATCTCATTTCTCATACGTGTTCGTCTCATGCATCTGGGCATTTGCCCCGTTGTCCGTTTTGCAATCCGGCACTCCTATGTCCTCCGGCGTCCCCCTTTTGTCTCTCATTGTGAGCGGGTGTTAAACTTTCTCGGAATGGACCGAGGTTTGCCAAGCGGCCTTGGTATAGCACCGGTAGACCGCCTGTCAAGTTTCGTGCCATTTGGAGGTCGTTTGATACTCCAACGGTTAACCGGGTAGCCGTAAAGCCCTCTTTGTGTTGCAGCCCAACACCCCTTCCAAAGTGGCCCAAAGCCCAGCAAACTCCCCTCCATGCTCTCGGTCATTCGATCACGATCATGTGGGTGAAAACCGTGCTCCATTTGGACTCTCCTAGCTCCCTCTACCTATAAATATGCGTGCCTCCCTGAAATTCTCGGTCTAACCCTAGCCATCTTCTTCCTTGCGCCGCCGGACACGTCCGCCCGAGCCGGACATGTCCGCCGGACACCTCACCCGAGCCAATCGCGACGCGCCACGTCACCTTTCCTGCCCCCGCGACCAACCAGCCGCCGCCACGTCGTCAGCCCTGCCGCCCTCTCTCTCCCCCGCGCCCGCCGTGGCCCGCCAGGCCCGCGCTCGGCCCTCCCCGGGCCCGAACCGCCGCCGCCGAAGCCCGCCTGCCCCGCCGCCGTTCTGCGCGCCTCCGCCCACCTCTGACCGCGGCTGCCGCCCACCTGCCGGAGTTCCTCTGCCCGCGGTCGCCTCTCCTCGCCGGCGCCGTTCGCCGCCAGCCTCCGCCACCGCCCCGACCGGCGCTCGCCTCCGACCGCGCCCGGCCCCGCACCGCCGCCCGTCGGCCCGAGCTCCTCCGCGCCTCGGCTCTCCTAGCTCCGCCACCGGTGCCTCGTCCGGTGCCGCCCCTCGTCGACCACGCTGCCTCCACGTCACGGCTGCGCCTCCCCGTCGTCCCCGTCATCGCCGGAGCTCGCGGGAGCTCGCCGGAGTTCCACTCCGGCCGGATCCATCCCGCCTGGACTAGATCCACCGGGAGACGATCCAAACGCCCGCGCCCCATCCCGGATCCCTCCGTCCCGCTCCGTCCCGTCCCGAGTTGACTTTTCCCGGAGGGTATAATTTTCTCCAAGTCTCAGATTTTCAGCATTATCATGCCAGGTTCATTGCATCATAACTCTGCATCCATAGCTCCGTTTCATGCGTGTAATATGTCGCCTCGACAAGTACTTTATTTCATTCCATTGCATCATGTTCATTTAAGTTCATATTGATGCCTAAATCATCGTTGTAAGAGTGCATGTTGATGTTAATCTGCTGGAACTGTTATAACATGCTCTTTTGTCATTTTTGCCATGTTTGATGTGTGCATCCTATGAGGTTGACGTCCACATGTGTTTTTATCTATGACATGCCATCTTTCCAGAGGTGCAATCCATGCATTTTTGTGAGTTGTGTGTTGAGTGCATCAAGCTTGTTAAGGAGGGTACTTGTTGTTGCTGTTTTCCTGACAGATTCTGCTATATTTTGTTGCTATGTAAACCTGCTGCTACAAGTCATTTCGTGCATTATTTTGGAGATGTTCACTAAGGATGTTTTGTTATACATGTCTTGCTCTATCCATTCATGCCCCTGGTTGCATTTATAGCCTGTTGTATCATGTTGTTATCTTGCTCCAAAGTTGCTAAATAATGTTGCTGTCAACCTATTAACATGAAGTTCAGCTTTGGCCATGTGCTTTTCTAGTGATCCATGCACCCTATGAACTTGTTCTTGCCTTGCTTAGCTTCATAAACATGTCTTCTTACTGTTGGTTGCCTTGTCATGCCATGTATTGCTCTGTGGTGAGTGATTCAAGCTCACCAACATGCCTATTTATTGTTGTTCCTGCCATGTATGAATCTGTAATATAACTTGCCATGTTTACATGGGTGCCATCATATTTTCTGTGCCCTTTTGGCTCATGGTCAGTAAGGGACTTTTGTTCTATGCTATTAGTAGATTCATGCCATTCCTTTGTTTGCCATGATAAGTTCATGTAACATGTTGTTTGATAGCTCTAAACATTGCAACCTGATGTTATTTCTGCAAAGTCTGAAACTGTTATTATTTGCAATCTTTCCATGTGTGTTTGAGCATGTTCTAGTGATTTCTGGAGATAGCTCAGTGTTCATGTTTTGTTATGCTTTACCTGTACTTCATGCCCATGCCTTTTGTTCTTATGTTGGGGTGCTGTAGCTTATTGTTTTGATGCTTGGAATATGCCTACTTGCTGTTTTGCACAGATTGTTGCTATGACTTGTATAGTGTATGTGTTGAACCGTTGCTCCGTTTTGAGTGTGCTTTATATGAAACTTGCTTGGTTTTGCATGAAGTTTCATATTATCATGTTGCATCCTTGTTTTGAGGTGTTTGCTTGATGTTTGTATGCATTTTGCATCAATGCCATGTTTAACTTATTTTGTTCATATCTTCTAGGCCGTAGCTCCGAACTAAATGAACTTTATATGTAACTTGACTAGAATTTCGTGTAGATCCTCTTGGTGCATCTTAACTTGCTGTTTAACAACTTGAACATAAGGTTTATTCAGTTCTGGACCAATTTCGAAATTTGCATATGAGGACTTACCGGAATTGTTATATGTTGTTTCCGGCCTCATTTAAACTTGCTTTGATGTGTTGATCTTGTATGCATCATCTCTTGCCATGAGTAGCTTCATGTAGTCTTGTCTTGCATCATGCTTGTTTGTGCATCATGTCTTGTTCATGTGTGGTGTGTTTACCATGTTGTGTGCTTCTTCTCGATAGTTCCCGTTTCGTTGCGATCGTGAGGATGCGTTCGTCTACGTGTGGTTCGTCTTCGTGGCTTCATCTTCTTCATGGACTCGTTCTTCTTCCTTGTGGGATTTCAAGCAAGATGACCGCTACCCTGGATCTAACTACTATCATTGCTATGCTAGTTGCTTCGTTCTATCGCTATGCTGCATTACCTATCTTTTGCTCCTCGAGCCTTCCAAATTGCCATGAACCTCTAACCTTTGACACCCTTCCTAGCAAACCATTGCTTGGCTATGTTACCGATTTGCTCAGCCCCTCTTATAGTGTTGCTATTTGCAGGTGAAGTTGAAGATTGCTCCATGGTGGATAGGGTTATGTTGGGATATCACAATATCTCTTATTTAATTAATGCATCTATATATTTGGTAAAGGGTCGAAGGCTCGGCCTTATGCCTGGTGTTTTGTTCCACTCTTGCCGCCCTAGTTTCCGTCATACCGGTATTATGTTCCCGGATTTTGCGTTCCTTACGCGGTCGGGTGATTTATGGGACCCCCTTGACAGTTCGCTTTGAATAAAACTCCTCCAGCAAGGCCCAACCTTGGTTTTACCATTTGCCTCACCACCACCTACTTTTCCCTTGGGAGTCGCTCTCTCGAGGGTCATCTTTATTCAGCCCCCCCGGGGCCAGTGCTTCTCTAAGTGCTGGTCCGAACCGAGCAGCCTACGGGGCCCCCTCGGGGAAACTCGAGGTCTGGTTTTACTCGTAGCTTGACTTATTCGGTGTTGCCCTGAGAACGAGATATCTGCAGCACCTATCGGGATGTCGGCGCATTGGGTGGCTTTGCTGGTCTTGTTTTACCATTGTCGAAATGTCTTGTAAACCGGGATTCCGAGACTGATCGGGTCTTCCTGGGAGAAGGTATATCTTTCGTTGATCGCGAGAGCTTATCATGGGCTAAGTTGGGACACCCCTGCAGGGTTATAAACTTTCGAGAGCCGTGCCTGCGGTTATGTGGCAGATGGGAATTTGTTAATGTCCGGTTGTAGATAACTTGACACCAGATCCGAATTAAAACGCATCAACCGCGTGTGTAGCCGTGATGGTCTCTTCTCGGCGGAGTCCGGGAAGTGGACACGGTTTCTGTGTTATGATTGACGTAAGTAGAAGTTTAGGATCACCTCTTGATCATTGCTAGCTTCACGACCGTTCCTTTGTTTCTCTTCTCGCTCTCATTTGCGTATGTTAGCCACCATATATGCTCTGCAACCTCACCACTTTACTCCTTCCTTTCCCATTAAGCTTTGCTAGTCTTGATACCCATGGTAATGGGATTGCTGAGTCCTCATGGCTCACAGATTACTACAACAACAGTTGCAGGTACAGGTTATGCGATGATCTTGACGCGAGAGTGATGTTTGCTTGTTTTGGAGTTCTTTTTCTGCTTCTTCTTCGATCATGGGAGAGGTTCCAGGTCGGCATCCTGGGCTAGCAGGGTGGATGCCGTTTGAGTTTCTGTTTGTGTTTCTTCCGTAGTCGGATGGTGCTCTTATGTATGATGTATTGATGTATTCATGTGGCATTGTTTGCCTCTTGTATGTATCCCCATCTATTATGTAATGTTGATGTAATGATATCCACCTTGCAAAAGCGTTTCAATATGCGGGTCTATCCTTGGTGGGACCTTCGAGTTCCTTTTGGATAGGGTTGCATATTGGGTGTGACACCCTTGCTCCTTTATATACGGGGGCAGGGGGGCACCCCATGACACACAAGTTGATCTACGGATCGTTCCTTAGCCGTGTGCGGTGCCCCCCTCCACCATATTCCACCTCGGTCATATCGTCGCGGAGTTTAGGCGAAGCCCTGCACCGGTAGAACATCATCATCGTCACCACACCGTCATGCTGACGGAACTCATCCCCGACGCTTCACTGGATTGGAGCCCGGGGGACGTCATCGAGCTGGACGTGTGCTGAACACGGAGGTGCCGTACGTTCGGTGCTTGGATCGGTCGGATCATGAAGACGTACGACTACATCAACCGCGTTGTCATAACGCTTCCGCTTAATGGTCTACGAGGGTACATAGACATCACTCTCCCCTCTCGTTGCTATGCCATCACCATGATCTTGCGTGTGCGTAGGAATTTTTTTTGAAATTACTACGTTCCCCAACAGTGGCATCCGAGCCTAGGTTTTATGCGTTGATGTTATATGCACGAGTAGAACACAAGTGAGTTGTGGGTGATATAAGTCATACTGCTTACCAGCATGTCATACTTTGGTTCGGCGGTATTGTTGGATGAAGCGGCCCGGACCGACATTATGCGTACGCTTACGCGAGACTGGTTCTACCGACGTGCTTTGCACACAGGTGGCTGGCGGGTGTTAGTTTCTCCAACTTTAGTTGAACTGAGTGTGGCTACGCCCGGTCCTTGCGAAGGTTAAAACAGCACCAACTTGACAAACTATCATTGTGGTTTTGATGCGTAGGTAAGAACGGTTCTTGCTCAGCCCGTAGCAGCCACGTAAAACTTGCAACAACAAAGTAGAGGACGTCTAACTTGTTTTTGCAGGGCATGTTGTGATGTGATATGGTCAAGACGTGATGCTATATTTTATTGTATGAGATGATCATGTTTTGTAACCGAGTTATCGGCAACTGGCAGGAGCCATATGGTTGTCGCTTTATTGTATGCAATGCAATCGTCCTGTAATGCTTTACTTTATCACTAAGCGGTAGCGATAGTCGTAGAAGCAATAGTTGGCGAGACGACAACGATGCTACGATGGAGATCAAGATGTCGCGCCGGTGACAATGGTGATCATGACAGTGCTTCAATGGAGATCACAAGCACAAGATGATGATGGCCATATCATATCACTTATATTGATTGCATGTGATGTTTATCCTTTATGCATCTTATCTTCCTTTGATTGACGGTAGCATTTTAAGATGATCTCTCACTAATTATCAAGAAGTGTTCTCCCTGAGTATGCACCGTTGCCAAAGTTCGTCGTGCCCAGACACCACGTGATGATCGGGTGTGATAAGCTCTACGTCCATCTACAACGGGTGCATGCCAGTTTTGCACACACGGAATACTCAGGTTAAACTTGACGAGCCTAGCATATGCAGATATGGCCTCGGAACACGGACACCAAAAGGTCGAGCGTGAATCATATAGTAGATATGATCAACATAGTGATGTTCACCATTGAAAACTACTCCATCTCACGTGATGATATGTTATGGTTTAGTTGATTTGGATCACGTGATCACTTAGATGACTAGAGAGATGTCTGTCTAAGTGTGAGTTCTTAAGTAATATGATTAATTGAACTTAAATTTATCATGAACTTAGTCCTGGTAGTATTTTGCAAATTATGTTGATCAATAGCTCGCGTTGTTGCTTTCATATGTTTATTTTGATATGTTCCTAGAGAAAACTGTGTTGAAAAATGTTGGTAGCAATGATGCGGATTGGATCCGTGATCTGAGGTTTATCCTCATTCCTGCGTAGAAGAATTATGTCCTTGATGCACCGCTAGGTGACAAACCTATTGCAGGATTAGATGCAGACGTTATGAACATTTGGCTAGCTCAATATGATGACTACTTGATAGTTTAGTGCACCATGCTTAACGGCTTAGAATCGGGACTTCAAAGACGTTTTGAACGTCATGGACCATATGAGATGTTCCAAGAATTGAAGTTAATATTTCAAGCAAATACCCGAGTTGAGAGATATGAAGTCTCCAACAAGTTCTATAGCTAAAAGATGGAGGAGAATCGCTCAACTAGTGAGCAAGTGCTCAGATTGTCTGGGTACTACAATCGCTTGAATCAAGTGGGAGTTAATCTTCCAGATAAGATAGTGATTGACAGAGTTCTCTAGTCACCATCACCAAGTTAGTAGAACTTCGTGATGAACTATAGTATGCAAAGGATGACGAAAATGATTCCCGAGCTCTTCGTGATGTTGAAATCAACGAAGGTAGAAATCAAGAAAGAGCATCAAGTGTTGATGATTGACAAGACCACTAGTTTCAAGAAAAGGGCAAAGGGAAAGAAAGGGAAACTTCAAGTAGAATGGCAAACAAGTTGTCACTCCCGTGAAGAAGACCAAAACTGTACCAAAGCCTGAGACTGAGTGCTTACACTACAAAGGAAATGGTCACTGGAAACGAAAATGCCCTAAATATTTGGTGGATAAGAAGGATGGCAAAGTGAACAAGGGTATATTTGATATACAGGTTATTGATGTGTGCCTTGCTAGTGTTTATAGTAGCCCCTAAGTATTTGATACTTGTTCGTTTGCTAAGATTAGTAACTCGAAACAGGAGTTACAGAATAAACAAAGACTAGTTGAAGGGGAAGTGACGATGAGTGTTGGAAGTAGTTCCAAGATTGATATGATCATCATCGCACACTCCCTATACTTTCGGGATTAGTGTTGAACCTGAATAAGTGTTATTTGGTGTTTGCGTTGAGCATGAATATGATTTGATCATGTTTATTGCAATACGGTTATTCATTTAAGTTAGAGAATAATTGTTGTTCTGTTTACATGAATAAAACCTTCTATGGTCATACACCCAACGAAGATGGTTTGTTGGATCTCGATCGTAGTGATACACATATTCATAATATTGAAGCCAAAAGATGCAAAGTTAATAATGATAGTGCAACTTATTTGTAGCACTGCCGTTTAGGTCATATTGGTGTAAAGCGCATGAAGAAACTCCATACTGATTGGATTTTGGAATCACTTGATTATGAGTCACTTGATGCTTGCGAACCATGCCTTATGGCAAGATGACTAAGACCCCGTTCTCCGGAACAATGGGGCGAGCAATAGATTTGTTGGAAATCATACATATTGATGTATGTGGTCCAATGAATATTAAGGCTCGCGACAAGTATCATTATTTTCTGACCTTCACAGATGATTTGAGCAGATATGGGTATATCTACTTGATGAAACATAAGTCTGAAACATTTGAAAATTTCAAAGAATTTCAGAGTGAAGTGGAAAATCATCGTGACAATAAAATAAGGTTTCTACGATCTGATCGCGGAGACAAATATTTAAGTTACGAGTTTGGTCTTCAATTAAAACAATGTGGAATAGTTTCACAAATTCGTGCCACCTGGAACACCACAGCATAATGGTGTGTCCGAACATCATAACCGTACTTTATTGGATATAGTACAATCTATGATGTTTCTTACCGATTTACCACTATCATTTTGGGCTCATGCATTAGAGACAGCTGCATTAACGTTAAAAAGGGGCACCATCTAAAGTCCGTTGAGACGACACAATATGAACTGTGGTTTGGCAAGAAACCAAAGTTGTCGTTTCTTAAAGTTTGGGGTTGCGATGTTTATAAGAAAAAGTTTCATCATGATAAGCTCAAACCCAAATCGAAGAAATGTGTCTTCATAGGATACCCAAAGGAGATAGTTGGGTACACCTTTTATCACAGATCCGAAGGCAAGACATTCGTTGCTGAGAATGGATACTTTCTAGATAAGGAGTTTCTCTTGAAAGAAGTGAGTGGGAGAAAAGTAGAACTTGACAAGGTAATTGTACCTTCTCCCTTATTGGAAAGTAGTTCATCACAGAAATCTGTTCCTGTGACTACTATACCAATTAGTGAGGAAGCTAATGATGATGATCATGTAACTTCAGATCAAGTTACTACCGAATATCGTAGGTAAACCAGAGTGAGATCCGCACCAGAGTGGTACGGTAATCCTGTTCTGGAAGTCATGTTACTAGACTATGACGAACTTGCGAACTATGAGGAAGCGATGATGAGCCCAGATTCCGCAAAATGGTTTGAGGCCATGAAATCTGAGATGGGATCCATGTATGAGAACAAAGTGTAGACTTTGGTTGACTTGCCCGATGATCGGCAAGCCATAGAAAATAAATGGATCTTCAAGAGGAAGACGGACGCTGATAGTAGTGTTACTATCTACAAAGCTAGACTTGTCGAAAAAGATTTTTGACAAAGTTCAAGGTGTTGACTACGATGAGATTTTCTCACTCGTATCGATGCTTAAATTCTGTCCGAATCATGTTAGCAATTGCCGCATTTTATGAAATCTGGCAAATGGATAACAAAACTGCAATCCTTAATGGATTTCTTAAAGAAGAGTTGTATATGATACAACTAGAAGGTTTTGTCAATCCTAAAGGTGTTAACAAAATGTGCAAGCTCCAGCGATCCATCTATGGACTGGTGCAAGTATCTCGGAGTTGGAATATATGCTTTGATAAGTTGATCAAAGGATATAGTTTTATATAGACTTGCAGTGAAGCCTGTATTTACAAGAAAGTGAGTGGGAGCACTACAGCATTTCTGATAAGTATATGTGAATGACATATTGTTGATCGGAAATAATGTAGAATTATTCTGCAAAGCATAAAGGAGTGTTTAAAAGGAGTTTTTCAAAGAAAGACCTCGGTGAAGCTGCTTACATATTGAGCATCAAGATCTATAGAGATAGATCAAGACGCTTGATAAGTTTTTTCAAATGAGTACATACCTTGACAAGATTTTGAAGTAGTTCAAAATGGAACAATCGAAGAAAGAGTTCTTGCCTGTGTTACAAGGTGTGAAATTGAGTAAGACTCAAAACCCGACCACGGCACAAGATAGAAAGAGAATGAAATTCATTCCCTATGCCTCAGCCATAGGTTCTATAAAGTATGCCATGCTGTGTACCAGATCTATTGTATACCCTACACTGCTTTTAGCAAGGGAATACAATAGTGATCTAGGAGTAGATCACTGGACAACGGTCAAAATTATCCTTAGGGGAATAAGGATATGTTTCTCGATTATGGAGGTGACAAAAAGGTTCGTCGTAAAGGGTTACGTCGATGCAAGTTTTGACATTAATCTAGATAACTCTAAGTCTCGGTCTAGATACATATTGAAAGTGGGAGCAATTAGCTAGAGTAGCTCCGTGCAGAGCATTGTAGACATAAAAATTTGCAAAATACTTATGGATCTGAATGTGACAGACCCGTTGACTAAAATTATCTCACAAGCAAAACATGATCACACCTTAGTACTCTTTGGGTGTTAATCACATAGTGATGTGAACTAGATTATTGACTCTAGTAAACCCTTTGGGTGATGGTCACATGACGATGTGAACTATGGGTGCTAATCACATGGTGATGTGAATTATTGGTGTTAAATCACATGGCGATGTGAACTAGATTATTGACTCTAGTGCAAGTGGGAGACTGAAGGAAATATGCCCTAGAGGCAATAATAAAGTTATTATTTATTTCCTTATTTTATGATAAATGTTTATTATTCATGCTAGAATTGTATTAACCGGAAACATAATACATGTGTGAATACATAGACAAACAGAGTGTCACTAGTATGCCTCTACTTGACTAGCTCGTTAATCAAAGATCGTTATGTTTTCTAACCATAGACATGTGTTGTCATTTGATTAACGGGATCACATCATTAGGAGAATGATGTGATTGACTTGACCCATTCCGTTAGCTTAGCACACGATCGTTTAGTATGTTGCTATTGCTTTTTTCATGACTTATACATGTTCCTATGACTATGAGATTATGCAACTCCCGTTTACCGGAGGAACGCTTTGTGTGCTACCAAACGTCACAACGTAACTGGGTGGTTATAAAGGAGTACTACAGGTGTCTCCAAAAGTACATGTTGGGTTGGCGTATTTCAAGATTAGGTTTTGTCACTCCGATTGTCGGAGAGGTATTTCTGGGCCCTCTCGGTAATGCACATCACTATAAGCCTTGCAAGCAATGTAGCTAATGAGTTAGTTACGGAATGATGCATTACGGAACGAGTAAAGAGACTTGCCGGTAACGAGATTGAACTAGGTATTGGATACCGACGATCGAATCTCGGGCAAGTAACATACCGATGACAAAGGGAACAACGTTGTTGTTATGCGGTTTGACCGATAAAGATCTTCGTAGAATATGTAGGAGCCAATATGGGCATCCAGGTTCCGCTATTGGTTATTGACCGAGAATAGTTCTAGGTCATGTCTACATAGTTCTCGAACCCGTAGGGTCCGCACGCTTAACGTTATGATGACAGATTTATTATGAGTTTTGATGTACCGAAGGAGTTCGAAGTCCCGGATGAGATCGGGGACATGACGAGGAGTCTCGAAATGGTCGAGACGTAAAGATCGATATATTGGACGACTATATTCAGAGTTCAGAAAGGTTCCGAATGATTCGGGTATTTTCGGGGGTACCGGGGAGTTACGGGAATACGAGGAAGAAGCAATGGGCCTAATGGGCCAAGTGGTGGAAGAGAGGAGGTAGGGCGCGCGGCCCCCCTAGCCCAAACCGAATTGGACTAGGGGTTCGGCCCCCCTTTCCTTCTTCTCCTCCCTCTCCTTCCTTCTCCTTCTCCTCCCCTTCCTTCCCTTCTCCTAGTAGGACTTGGAAAGAAGGAGGAATCCTACTTGGAGTAGGATTCTCCCCCTTGGGCGTGCCACCTCCCCTTGGCCAGCCCCCTCCCCCTTGCTCCTTTATATACGGGGGCAGGGGGACACCCCATGACACAGAAATTGATCTACGGATCGTTCCTTAGCCGTGTGCGGTGCTCCCCTCCACCATATTCCACCTCGGTCATATCGTCGCGGAGTTTAGGCGAAGCCCTGCGCCGGTAGAACATCATCATCGTCACCACACCGTCGTGCTGACGGAACTCATCCCCGACGCTTCGCTGGATTGGAGCTCGGGGGACGTCATCGAGCTGGACGTGTGCTGAACACGGAGGTGCCGTACGTTCGGTGCTTGGATCGGTCGGATCGTGAAGACGTACGACTACATCAACCGCGTTGTCATAACGCTTCCGCTTAACAGTCTACGAGGGTATGTAGACATCACTCTCCCCTCTCGTTGCTATGCCATCACCATGATCTTGCGTGTGCGTAGGAATTTTTTTTGAAATTACTACGTTCCCCAACAAACCTTCCCTCGTTGGAGGCACCGGCGATAGGCATGCCAATAAACCCAGCTAGGACCCCCCATAAGGCAAGTGTGGTTGCACTGGTCAGGTCTATTTGGTGGCACCATGACTCAGCCAACAGTTGTTCAAGTTCAATTAAGTCCGGTTAAACTTGAATGCAATAAGCTGAGTCATATGAAAATAACAAGATGCAACTACGATGCATGAGCATGATATCAATATAAGCATGGATGCAACATAAATCTTAAACATAACCACAGTGCATCATTTATCCAGATGAGCATGGCCCACTGTCATAAGTAGATCATGACCACTAGCATCGAGAATATATACCATGTAATGACATAACGATAATACTACCGTGCAAGCATTTAACCAACTGGATGCAAAGGAACATGCATAGCACTGGCACTCGGAATAGACGATAGTCATGCACCAAAGACCATCACCAACATCAACATGTACTACTACCAAGCATGAAAGTAATACTAGCAAGAACACAAGTTAACCAGATGCATCGAAACATAGCATGAAGGTGACCAAGAAACCATAAGTACCGAAACAACAATAACAGTTGCAGCTAAACGAACAGTCAGTTATAAAATGTTCAAGTTGAAAACCATGACTAATGCATGGCCATCATGCAAGTGGGTGTTGTGGCTTGCCTGGGGTTAAGAAAGCACCAGGAAGAAGTGCGGTGAAGCCGCGAAAAGATTTGCTGGAAAGAGTTCTCTCCCGTGGGGGGCTGTTTACGGGCAAGGGCAAAATGGTTATTTCAGAATGTTAACACATGGTGGAAGTGTGACCAACAGAACGGGCTCGACAAAACGAAGAAATGGGCTTTGGATTCACCTCATTTGGAGTTACGAGCAAAAAGTTATAGCCTGACGAAGTCCAGGGACCAATCCGTAAAAAGATTTCTACAAACAGGCCCCTAAGCTGAAAAACAGAAAGCACATTTAGTTGAATACGCCTTCACAGCAGACAAAACAGATTTCTAGCCGTAGTTAAGTGAAAATACGCTTTCCCAAAGGAAAACGTGTCTCCGTCCGAACTAAGATTGAAGTACGCTTTCCCTTACCGAAATCGTATCTACGCAGAATGCGTTGCCACTTATCCAGGTAGGCAGTGGCGGGGCCGGGGCTTGTCTTGCTGACGGACGGGTCCCACGGGGCTGGGGCCCGTCACTTATAAGCGTGGGCAGGCGGGGTCAACGCCCGCTCGCGGACAGGTGGGGCCGCGTGGAGATGGGGCCCGCCTGGCCCGAGGTCGTCGTCCACCTCGCGCTCGCCCGTGAGGCAGAGGCGCGCCGCCAGCGACTGCCCTGGATGGCTCCGGGCACCTCCGGCGAGGCTCCGGCTACCGAACTACGCAGGGCAGAGAGGTGCATCCATCCAGGGGCTTCGCGCGCGCCGGGGAAGATCGAGGCGGCGACGGCTTGGGCTCCGGCGGAGGTGGCCTTCGGCCGAAGATGGGGATCGCGACAAATGGAGCTCCGGCGACTCTCTGAAGGGATGGGGAGGAGCACCGGAGTGGTGGGGGTCTAGTGGTGGCGACGACAGGGAAGGAAGAGCTCGGCTTAGAGCGGATTTTGGTGGGGGGGGGGGGGGGGGGGGGGGGGGCGAGGCGGCCATGGCGGCCATGGGGGCCGGGGAGAGCTCCTGGAGCTAAATGGAGGGGCTGGGCGGGGTCTTGGGGGAGAGGCGGAGGAAATGGAGTGCTCGAGAGCCACGGGGAGGGGCTTGTATAGCCGGGCGAGGGCATGGCCGAGCTGGCGTCCCCACGGACGCGTGGCCGGCACCGCAGACGCGTGTGCTCGTGCATGAGCTCGAAGGAAGGCGACGGGGAAACACAGGGTGAATCTCACGGGGTAGGAGACGACGAGGGGCACGGGAAGGAAACGAACAGAGGGAGAAGACGACGACTAGCTACAGATCGCCCGTGGGCGCACGACGACAAGCGCAAGGAAGCTACCGGAAGGGGAAATCGCTCCAGGAGGACGGCGACGACACAGAGAACCTGTTGGACACGCTCACGCGCGCGAAGACGACTAAAGGAGGCAAGGCCAAAGCACAAACGACGTCCGTAGCATGAACACTGCATGCCAAAATGGTAATCACCACCAGTACTGGCATTTGGAGGATCCAACGAGCTGACAAAAGTTGTTTGGGGGTTTGTCCTTCCAGGGTAGGTTACACCTAAAGTGGTATCTTGGAAAAAGGGGGCTGTGGTTAGGTGTGAATTATCCTCTGAAGTTCACTGTTGCAAACTTGATCAACTTAGTGTAATAAACAGAGAGATGCTAGGGGCCACATGTGATGTCCGGGGTGTTGAGGCTAGGAAGGACTACAGTCCTGGGGAGTTTGAGGAAAAATAGATCAAGGTTGACTTTAGTTGCTTTGCAACTGACCAAAATGGTCTAGAAACTTGATCAACATGATGCACTCACATGGAGCGTAAAATTGAGCTTAAATTGGGCAAGGCAGGGTCATTTGGTCCTATGAAGATGCTAAAAAAGTCTCATACCAATTGGCCAAGCCAAAATGGTACTTGCTTCACAAACATCTCCTCTAGACAGAAACTTGCAAAACTTCTAGAGGAATAATGGCTAGATGAAATATGCCCAAATTGGGTGGAGATAGGTTATATGGATAATAAAATGTCCTGGTAAATTGGCAGCTTAAATGAAGCAATATAAAATATAGTTGCTTCACAAGCTGAAAATCTTATTAGAAACTAAGAATTGAAGATGAGCTCACATGGAGGCATGAAATGAGCTCAACTTTGGTGGATGTCTATGATATGATGATATTGAGGACCTTGCAAAATTGCAACTCATTTGAATATGCCTAGCTTGTACCTCCTTCACAAAGCTTCTTTCTGTACAGAAACTTTAGAAAATCATAATTAAATAATTACTAGGCAAATGAAGTTGAATTTTGTCATGTGGCAATTATATGGACATGAAAAGATGTCCAAGAAGTTTGAGCTCAACTAGGCAAAGGAAAATAGCACTTGCTTCACAATGTGCCATTTAGGGCAGAATATGAAATAAATTATTTGAGGATTATTTTTGAACATGGAAATGAAACTTTTTGCCACATTTGATGAATATATGACCCAAACAATTTATGAGAATTATTTGGGAATTTTAGGAGTGATGGAAATATAGGTTGCTTCACAACCTAGGGCAAATTGAGTTATTCCTTTAATAGAAAAGGAATATTCCCAATAAAAAGATTATTGGGTTTTTGTCCAAGGTGTAAATGGAATGGTCTAGGGAAGGATTTGGGTATGACAAGCCACTCTGGAAGCAAAGAAGAGGTCATCTTCTTCAGTTTCCAGACCACGAAGCCACGGAAAAAGAAAACTCAGGCAAAAACCTCAGAAAATAAAAAGAAAAAGAAAGGGCCAAAATTCATGTTGTTACAACTCTTACCCCCTTAAATAAATCTCGTCCTCGAGATTTGGTTGCTCAGGGAACAAGTATGAATATATTGACTTAAGGAAACCGTTTCAACTCGGGTATCGTTTTTCCTTTATTGTTGTTCCCACTAACTTTTTTATCTGACTGGCCCTGGGGTGGTTTGCTTTACTGTATCCTCATTCTGACCGATCTTACCTCACATGTTCATGCTCATACTGGCTCCCATTTCTTTTTAGGTCTGCTGACTTAGCTGAGTGTGATTTGTTATCATGACTGAAATATATGTCCGTCCCACAAATCCAAGAGTGATTTCAGCTGGGTGTGTCATCCGGCACTAAGAACCTTTCATGAAGTGGTGATCAGGTTTTTCTGATGAAAACCCAAGCTCTGACTCCTTGCATTGGGTTTCTCCACTAAATGCAAGTCCTTCGGGTTCTAAACGGTGAGTTGAGGCATAACCATTTTCCTGACAGATTCTGACTTATCGCGGGAATTTCTGAATCATCTTGGCTGGCTCCACTGTCTTGAGTGTCAGATCGGTTCCAAATATTTGACTGTCGCTTGTTGTGGCTAGCATAAGGGTATGACCTTACATGATAATATCCTCAGACTTGACTGACAGTGGGTCTGGCGGATTTTTTTTGCTCCAGACAGGCTACCCTTTGGTGATTCATATAATTGAGGGCACATGCTTCGAGATTGTTATTTCACCTTCTGATTATTCATTCTGTCGGTATATCCATGAGGATAGTAGGCTGATGCTTCACCATAGTTGCTGGAGTCAAACTGTTGAATTGACCCTTTATCTGACTTGACAGA
Organism: Triticum aestivum; assembly: GCF_018294505.1. Lineage (NCBI taxonomy): Eukaryota > Viridiplantae > Streptophyta > Magnoliopsida > Poales > Poaceae > Triticum > Triticum aestivum. Next base: position 221,049,945 of record NC_057810.1, on the reverse strand, counting down.
CTCAGATATTCGATACTAACAAATCTGAGCATATACTGTTAACTGAGCGGGTTGTCTGGATATGGGGTGCTTACCAAAATTGAGTAGACCCCGCAGTTGAATATTCATGGTGATCGATACTAACTCAGACTGTCCGGGGTATCTGCACCAGGGGGGCCGTGCAAAAAATTTCATACCTGTATTTCCGGTCTTGCTCCTTCATTATTGTTTTCTTTGTCTGGATAGTGCATTCTTCGTGTGGCCATAGGTACTGTCGGGTGCAATATTTCAGCAATCATAGCTTATCCTCATTCTTCTGTCATGGTAATATTGTTTAAATGGCAGGTTCATCACTTCTCAAGTTCTGATCATTTGGGAAATGATCATCTGAACCCAGAGAAAGAAGACAAGGGCTCATCAGGATCATATTCCAGGTTCACATGTACTTGTACTGAGCTCATTGATGTCGTTAATACTCATAATCCTTTGTCACACTGCGGTGTATACTGGCTTTCTTCTCTTAACAATCCTCACGTGGTTGTCAAATCCTCGTCCGAGTGATTTGCAAGATCTTGGTGGTATGCTTACAACATATATATGAGAATCTATTCCCGAGACAGACATGTGCTCTGACTGATTCTTGCTTCGGACCAAACTGTTGCAGATCTGATTCTTGGGATGCACTGCCATATGCTGTCAATTCACTGTGTACTACTTTGTACCAATGCCTTACTGAGGAAGATTGGATGGCTTGTGCTTGAAACTTTCATCGGACAGCTTGCCGAAGAAGACTGGGTATCGTGCTTTAGAAGCTTACCCCCTTAAAAACTTTCTTGGGAAAGACTTAGTACCTTATGCCGGAGCTTTTGCGGTTGCTTACTGTAGAAAGCAGAGTACCTTGCACGGGAAATTATCCCTGTATCGAACTAAGGAGGATAGATGAATTTTGCCTTGGAAGGTTCTTTGGTAGCTTGCGAGGGAAGACTTGGTTGCTTACACCAGAAGCTTCTCGTTGTGATATGCGGACCGATTACCACAGATACATACCATCTTAATATTTCTGCTGCTGATTTCTTGTATGAAACGGGGTTTTACGAGACTACCCTCCCTTCTGAGTACTAAATACATGCCATATTTTTGCTTGCTCCCGCGTATATCATGTTTCGAGGTCATCCTTAACAAAGAATCAAACTTGTATCTGAGCCATACCTTTGACTATTAATATTCTGTGAATCTTGCACACAATTTATCTTCTTGCTGATTGATCATTTCTTCAATGAAGAGTGCACATTGAGACAAACTTGATTATTCAGTATCATGATCAGATATCCCAAATCTCAATGCAGTCGACTGAGCATTCCGTACGGTTGTAAGGAGTGCATGCTAATGCAAACTTGATACTGACAGTCCCTTCAGGATTTCTTTTGCATTCAATCGAGATATTCCCAATTTTTACTGCTGTCTGCTGATAATTCCATTCTGCTTAGCTGAGTTTCCAAATATAAGCATTCCTTGCTGACTCTTCGGGTCCGGTGTCGGTTAACGAGCAACTTTAATAGGGAAAAAATATGTAACACCGAAGGCCCAAAGAAAGAAATGATGAAAACAAAAGCACACAAGCATACTAATAAAATTAATCAAGCAATCACACATATTACTGCTAGTCACAACAATAATATGCAGGCACACCTAAGCACACAAATCTTGCGGAAATCTAATATGCTGTGACGGTGTGCCCGGAAGTGAATTCATGTGTGGAAGGAGTTGGTGTAACCAAGGCTATACCAAGCGTTGGCTGAACACCTGTTGCATTTGGACAGATACACATGTGAGGACGGACATGGTGATCGAGTAGCGAGATGCAAAGGTCACGACCACATCATCATCAAGCGTACGAAAGGGAATCGTACACGTCCAAAGAATGAAATTACAGGGCAAAATAACGATGGAATACTGGGTTTAATGGCATTGCCCTTTTTTGATAACAAAGATCAGCAAGGGTTGCCAAGGGGACGAGATGGAGGGCACGATTCGAGATAGAGACAAGTCTATCACCAAAATAATATGGGTGGGTGGCGAAAAGATACCAACGCGATACCTGAGCATAACTTCTGCAAATGGTGTCTGGAACACTTGGCGCTAGGGCATCACTCTGCTGGGACAGAGATGACGCTGAACACCAAAGAGCAGGCATGCTAAGAAATAGGGTACATGTATTGGATCGAAAACGATGCCACCTACACTCACAAGATTAAACGTTAGTGACAAGATAATGAGCCTATATGCATGCTATGCAAAAAACAAATGCAGCAATCAAGTGCAACAAACCAATTGGGGTCCATACTACCATTTTCTAACGTTCGCGCGGGCTAGGGCGTCCTACAACCAGAGCTGCTCTGATACCAAGCCTGTGGCACCCCGGCTCAGAGAAACCGGAACGCCCCATATTCCAGCCCAGAGATCGAGATGAAGTCTTCTGGAATACGACACTGCTTTAGCATAGAACAAATCAGCTCTTTATTACAATCCATTTGGGTACAAGGGGTTCCAATATAACGGGGAATTACATGGCACGGCGACACTACGCCTGCCACTGTTGCTCTATGCAAGCAGTAGAACAACTCGAAGCAGCGGAATAACTCTAGCAACAGAACAACGACGACGGTGGTGAACTCCACTCCGCAGGGACTCTGGCTGGAACGCTTATCCTAGCTTGCAAACAAAGAATCCAGGGCAAACAAGCAATCAAATCCGGCATGACCTGTGAACTAGCATAACACACCAGGTCAGTACATTGAATGTACTTGTAAGCTCACAATAACCAGAAGCATTCAAGACCAACAACAGCATGGCAATTACAGGTTAACCATGATTACCATGATATCATCAGAACAACATGGCATGAACAACATGAGTATGGTACGGCTAGTACAATATGAGCATGGCATGAACAACATGAACATGATACACTAGAACAATATGAGCATGGCATGAACATATGAATCTGACTATACTAGCATGCAACATGATGACACTATCATGCACCAACTACTCTTCTTAGGGTTACCTCATAACCATGACATGCATCACTTAGCAACCTCGGACATCACACGATCATCTCAGGATCAAATCAAGCTTGGTATAAACAATACCGCAGTAATCATTACATGACCACAAGGAGCTTGATCTTTACCCACGATTCTCGCACAACATCACGAATATCCAACAACTCGGTATCCTCGATACCACGGTGATCCTCTCACGATCACATAGAGATCAACCAACTTCTTTCATCATTGAACCGGGGTTGTTATTAAGCACATCATTATTATTACAGTTGACCCATAGTGTGACCGGCTACGAACTGGGCCCATATCCATGGGCGCGGCTATCGATAGATTTAACACACACTCTATAGAGGTTAGCACACTGTACCCACACCACAGAACCCATGGCCTCGCACTCCCATTCGGGTGGACCAATGGCGTTCCGACAAAACCGATATACTGCCATGAAACTCTCCCGGCCACTCCGACCAACTCCCCTCTGGGCTAAGTCATGGGTGGCCCCATGCTTACCAAAGGCACCTACGGCCACCGTCGTGGCAAAACAAAAATGGTCCCAAAAGGGACAACCCGGGTACACAACAACAAAGGGCACACAAGGCTTATGTCGTCCTACTCGGCCAAGGTAGCGCCCGCGCATAACCTTCCCTCGTTGGAGGCACCGGCGAGAGGCATGACAATAAACCCAGCTAGGACCCCCCATAAGGCAAGTGTGGCTGCACTGGTCAGCTCGATTTGGTGGCACCATGACTCAGCCAATAGTTGTTCAAGTTCAATTAAGTCCGGTTAAACTTAAATGCAATAAGCTGAGTCATATGAAAATAACAAGACGCAACTACGATGCATGAGCATGATATCAACATAAGCATGGATGCAACATAAATCTTAAACATAACCACAGTGCATTGTTTATCCAGATGAGCATGGCCTTCTGACAAGCATCACGTGCATACTACTCATAAGTAGATCATGACCACTAGCATCAAGAATATATACCATGTAATGACATAACGATAATACTACCGTGCAAGCATTTAACCAACTGGATTCAAAGGAACATGCATAGTGCTACGTCTTGAGCTTGCGTTGGTTTTCCTTGAAGAGGAAAGGGTGATGCAGCAATAGTAGCGTAAGTATTTCCCTCAGTTTTTGAGAACCAAGGTATCAATCCAGTAGGAGGTTCCTCAAAAGTCCCACGCACCTACACAAACAAACAAAGAACTCGCAACCAACGCAATAAAGGGGTTGTCAATCCCTTCACGGCCACTTGCGAAAGTGAGATCTAATAAAGATAGTATGATAAGATAAATATATTTTTGGTATTTTATAATATAGATGCAAAAAGTAAAGATGCAAATAAAAGTAGATTGGAAGCAAATATGATAAGAGATAGACCCAGAGGCCATAGGTTTCACTAGTGGCTTCTCTCAAGATAGCATACGATGGGTGAACAAATTACTGTCGAGAAATTGATAGAAAAGCGAATAATTATGAGATTATCTAGGCATGATCATGTATATAGGCATCACGTCCGCAACAAGTAGACCGACTCCTGCCTGCATCTACTACTATTACTCCACACATCGACCGACTCCTGCCTGCATCTAGAGTATTAAGTTCATAAGAAGAGAGTAACTCCTTAAGCAAGATGGCATGATGTAGAGGGATAAACTCATGCAATATGATATAAACCACATCTTTTTATCCTCGATGGCAACAATACAATATGTGCCTTGCAACCCCTGCTGTCACTGGGTAAGGACACCGCACGATTGAACCCAAAGCTAAGCACTTCTCCCATGGCAAGGAAGATCAATCTAGTAGGCCAAACCAAACTGATAATTCGAAGAGACTTGCAAAGATAACTCAATCATACATAAAAGAATTCAGAGGAGATTCAAATATTTCGCATAGATAAACTTGATCATAAACCCATAATTCATCGGATCTCGACAAACACACTGCAAAAAGAGTTTACATCGAATAGATCTCCACAAGAGAGGGGGAGAACATTGTATTGAGATCCAAAAAGAGAGAAGAAGCCATCTATCTAATAACTATGTACCTGAAGGTCTGTGGTAAACTACTCACAACTCATCGGAGGGGCTATGGTGTTGATGTAGAAGCCCTCCGTGGTCGATTCCCCCTCCGGCGGAGCACCGACGAAGGCTCCAAGATGGGATCTCGCAGATACAGAAGGTTACGGCGGTGGAAATTGTGTAATTTTCTTTATTGTGGCATGAATGTTCAGATCCAAATGATACAAAATAAAAGTTCATATTAACATGAAAATGGTGATACTTCAAGCATACTAATCAAAGTAATCATGTCTTCTCAAAATAACATGGCCAAAGAAAGTTATCCCTACAAAATCATATAGTCTGGCTGTTGCTCTATCTTTATCACACAAAGTATTTAATCATGCACAACCCCGATGACAAGCCAAGCAATTGTTTCATACTTTAATAATCTCAAACTCTTTCGACTTTCACGCAATACATGAGCGTGAGCCATGGACATAGCACTGTATGTGGAATAGAATGGTGGTTGTGGAGATAGTCTCACATCAACTAGGCGTATCAACGGGCTATGGAGATGCCCATTAATAGATATCAATGTGAGTGAGTAGGGATTGCCATGCAACAGATGCACTAGAGCTATAAATATATGAAAGCTCAACAAAAGAAACTAAGTGGGTGTGCATCCAACTTGCTTGCTCACGAAGACCTAGGGCATTTTGAGGAAGCCCATCATTGAAATATACAAGCCAAGTTATATAATGAAAAATTCCCACTAGTATATGAAAGTGACAACATATGAGACTCTCTATCATGAAGATCATGGTGCTACTTTGAAGCACAAGTGTGGAAAAAGAGATAGTAGCATTGTCCCTTCTCTCTTTTTCTCTCTTTTTTTTCTTTTTTTTTCTTTCTCTTTTTTTCTTTGGCCTTTTTTGGCCTTTCTCTTTTTTCTTTTTCTCTTTTTTTTTCTTTTTGTAGGCCTCAAATTCGAGTTTTGCCACGGATCTGGAGCAGTTCGTCCGCTCTGAGAAGACCCCGTGCACACGGGCCATCGGGACCCCGTGCACACGGGCCCCTGTGCACACGGGCCTGTCAGACCCCGTGTGCACGGCCCTTCCAGTGTGTTTCTTCCGCTGTCCCTTCGTCCTTCATACCACCCCCTACCCCCACCTCAACCCCAGCCACGAGATCCATCCATTTGGAGCCCAAATCGCCAAGAAATCTGCCAAACTCGCGAGTCCCAGGTGACCCCGTGCCCTCGGTGTGTGTACCATGCGCACGGGACCCCGTGCCCATGGCCCCTAGACCCCGTGCGCACGGGCCCCCTACAGCAGTCGCGTGCACTTCACCGTTTTGCCCATAACTTCCACATCCGGAGTCTGATTTTCGCGTTCTTTAGCTCGTTGAGTAGCTATTGACATTCCCCATCCACCTAGGTAGGTTCCCACACCATTTGACTCCACCAAAATTTCGGCATTTTGGCAAGATTGCCTAGGCCCTCCACCATATCATCCGCTACACCACCATAGCCTTCCGCAACCTAACCCATTTTGTTCACCATACCATTAGTGGTTGTTTGAGTAGTGATTTGAGTCTCCTAAGGTGTTTCGGCTACTTAGGGATGATTGCTTCTTCACATACCACCACCACTTTCCGCTACCACCATTTTGACATTTGTCATTTGAGATTTTGAGTTTGCGGTTTTTACCGTTTCCTAAGGTGTTTCGGCTACTTAGGGACGGGTCTATATCATCTTGGTATCTACATCAAGAACACTGCCACTCATCATCGCAAAGGATGGTAACCTCGACGACACCATTGTATATTACCCTTGCAATTGCATTGATAACCCCTAGCCCATTTTGCGTCACTTACCTATCGAGACTAGCCATTTGAGTATTGCCGGCAATGTTACTTGTGCACATTAGTGATCCACCTTTCCATTGCATACATACCATATCATATTGGTATCATATCATCCATTGTGTCACAATATCGTTCCCGCATATACACAATAGCTATCTTGGTTTGTGCATTGTACAAAAGTGTCCATAGAAAAAAAAAGCTTTTAAGCAAAAGAAAGAGAGCAAAGAAGATTGTAAGCAAGTGCCATAGCATCATACCCCATTGCACATAAGATTGTCATATCCGATCATCTTGGATCATTTGAGAGAAACACCGGGAACAATACATACATAGCATACTTGGGATAGAAGTTTATCCATTTTGCATCTTATAGGTTGTGCACAAGTGTCGTATCGGCCTATTGAGCAATTGTGCTAGCGTCTCTCTTGAGTTGTGCAACACGAGCATTTTGGTGGATTCCACATTTTGAGCTCATTCCTTGGTTGCACGACCCTATTTATCTATCCGTGCGTGTGTTTCCGCGTGCCATTCTTTGCTATTGGTCTACTTGTTTCACTTGCGAATTTGTGAATCTTTTTCAACATTATTGACTCTTGCTAACATTTTTGCATCAAATTTTTGTGCCACTATCCTCACCGAGCTCCACCATAAGCCTTATTTGTGTAGGTGTGAGAAACCGACAAGAATTGGTACCAATTGTGCTATTTCCTTGTTACACATTGGGTGATCATTGATCCATTTTCAACATCAGTCAAGGTACATTTGGTATAAGTTCTTCTCTTTCTCCCACTCATATTTGCTCGAGTCTTGTGATGGATAGGCAAGGCATTTCCTCTCCGGTCTTCGACAATAACGACGGCGTGAACAACTACATCACCAAAAGGTCCATCTTCGGACTACAACACGAAATGCAAGGAGCACAATCCACCTTGCAAGAGCGCATCGAGAACCTCTCCATCGACATTCATCTCTCCGAAGCAAGGAAAAGGGACTACATTGACAACAAGCTTGCCGCACAAAAGGAAGAGCAAGATGCGAGGATGGAAGAGATTTGGGCCTTGATCAAGTCTTCTTCCCCTTCGTCATCTTCAAGGCGACGACGTTCAAGCCACAAGTCTTTGGAGCGCCCAAGCGATGCAAGAGCAAGCCGTCCACGTCCACATCTCCATGGCGACCATCATCATGTTCGTGATCCACATCGTCATGAAGGGCAAGTCACCTCCAAGCATCATGTGCACAACGATGACGAACAACATCTCCTACGAGCTCAAGCACGACAACGACATCATCGACATGAAGATGCTCCACAAGCGCAAGTGCACAAGTCCCAACAAGCCCTACTTCACGCCAAGTCCAAGCTTCAAGAGCGCAAAAGAAGACCGCAAGACGACCACCACCAAGACGGCGCTATGGCTACACCAACCACTTTGGCATCTTCGCCAAGTGCTATCAAGGCATCTTCGCCTTTGGACGTATGGCATATTCGCCTACTTCCCACGAGTACACCTACAACGACTTCCTCAAGTCCAAGGCGACGACCTACGAGCGAGGGTGACACTTCCATCTTCGGAAGCCCCTCAAGGACGATGGCCGAGCATGGGAAACTCCCTTCGGTCATGGAGACGAGCTACGAGGTGCCACATCATATGGGCCTCCAACACCAAGACGGCGACAAGAAGGTCGAGCAAGGGCCATCCCCTTCGACCACGGTGATAGGAGTTGAGCATGGAGACATTTGCACCTACATCTCTCCGACACCCACATATGTCGAGATGCCCCATTTGCCATGTGAGGAGAGCCACCACCACATGAGTGACATGAGTGACTCCACCATATGTGACATTGAGAGCATTTCCTATGAGAGGACGAGGGTGACCACCACTAGCCCCACACATGAGAGCATGCCACACATCCTATGTGAGGTTGAGCGCCATTTGAGTGAATCCACCAACCATATGAGTGAGAGTGTCCTTGAGGGAGTGAGTGAGCCACCACACTTAGTGAGTGAGGTAGTTGGCACGGCACGTGAGGCCACTATGATTTCTAACGACTTAACCTCTACTCCTAGTGTGTTTTCTTCTTTGGTGCTAGGTCTCCTACATGACGACATGCCTATCCTCGATGAGTCCATCCCTCCAATGGACAATATGATGGCCATGGTGGACGATGATGCACCCCCACATGGTTCCATCAACATGAAGATGACAACGAGACGATCTTCAAAACCTCACCTACAACACATGAGCGATGCTCCAAAGGTAACATAGGTGATGGTGCTTCTCTTGTACCACTAGTGGACTCTCTTGGCATCGATTGCTCCCATGATGTTGACCCACCTATTACCATGCTTCATGCTAGTGAAACTTCGTCATGCCTTGACTTGCCTATTTATGATGAATATGATGATGAGCATGTTGAGTTGCCTAGTTGTGATGCTATGCTCCATAGGATATCATGTGAAAATTCTATTGGTCACATCATGTTTGACAATCCATTGAACTTGTCATATGCTATGAGTGAGATCTCCCATATTGCATCTTTACAATCTCAACATAGTAACTATGCATGCCCCATTAAAATCAATCCCATTTGCACTTATGGCATAGATGACGAGATGATGGTCATTGGCTTATGTTTTTCATGTGATGATATTGCCATGCTTCCTTTACATGATTTGCGCAATTCATCTACTATGTCATGTCATGATCACATTGTTCCAAATATGCATTGTTTTGGATGTTGTCAATATTCTCCATGTGATGTTTCCACTAATGCTCATGAGGAGACTCCCATAGTTTCCTAATACTTATTTGGAGATCTTGATACATTTCATACTTTGCATGATTTCCATGATTGCGTGCACCATATGCATTCCATGAATAACAATGCTCTAAATATTGCTCGTGATGCATTACACAACTTGAGTCTCCATTATGCTATACATCATAACAAACCTATCATGATGGATGACATGTTTCTATATCACGCATCTCATTTATTTGAGCATTGGATATTTGGTGCTAACCAACACAAACACGTATGCATCATAATGGATGATGTGTACATCTACCACGCACACACAATTTTCCCTTTGTCTTTGTTTTGTGTAGGTACTCATGTATACTCGTCGACCTCTCAATCCCAAGAGTTGACGAAACGAGCTCTTGAGAGCAATGATGACTTGGGATCCCGTGGACTATCCTTACCACCGTCCCCTTCGCGCAAGGACTATGCGCAACTCCTCTACTTGGCTCTCACACGGCTATGGGCCATTTACCACTTGTCACATTATGCTCATTTTACCGTGTTCACTTTGCATGCTATGCTTGCTTCTATGCCTTTGCCATCCAATTGTGACCCTTGCTTGCATCTACCCATGTTTCATCATTATGATACTTCTATGTGTATTTGCATGCTTGGTAGAGATCCTTGTTGCTATTGCCATGTTTATCATGTGCCCCATGCTATTGATGCTTGTTGTGTTGGGAGAGTCATGATGCCCCATTGCTATTTACATATGGCCTCTCGCCAATACATTCATGCCATTCTACTCATATCTTGCTTTTATGCTTGTGCTATGTCATGTGATTTACTCATGCCCACTATTTGCACATATGACATGATTACCATGATTCCTTCTAGTATGTTGCATCTTCGCACTACTAGCATGCTTGACTTGATCGCTATGATAGCTAGCCATGTTGCATCACCCATGTTCCACTATTACTTGCTTTCTTGGGTTGATGACATATATGCTCATGCCTCTCACATGATATATCTTGATCATTGTCTCTTGTGTCCATTAGTTGCCTCTTTCATATCCACTTGTATTGAATGCAACCAAACTATGCTTATTGATCTTGGAGACTTGGACACTTTACTTGTGAAGCATGCTTGTTTGATTGAGCCTATTGTATTTGGTTGTTCTCGCATCATATGCCTACATACTATGAAATGATCCCTTGTCCTTTCTTATGATGAGCATGATGCATACACTTGTTGGGGTATCTCGCCCCTCGAATGATAGGTCTTGCTTTTGCACTAACCTCATTTGTTTTTCCAAGTGTTTCTCATGTTCTTTCATTTTGAAGGATTCACAAGGCGGTACCATGGAGAGACATTTTGGTTATGTTAAGGCATACATGATGTGCAACACCAACATTGGCGAGCATCTCCTAAAGATGAACTCATTCTCTTTGAGCCATCCTCACATATGCATATTGGATGGTCCATACTTTCATTGTTGTTTCCTTCTTCTTGTCTACATGCTACATATATTGGATGGAGGACCGGCATTGGAGATGGACCCTATGGACCTTCAAGTTGAGGAGTGCCACGACATCGACCTATGGTACAACCATGCCTACTGTGTACATGGCGATACGGTTTACGATCCGAGGTCGGATCTTTCCAAAGGGGGAGGAGATGATACGGAGCATCCCACGTTCATCTCCATGTACACCTTCATAGCACATCAAGCCCCAAGTGGACCTACTGGACTTAAGGTGAACCCGCTCCTTTTCAAGATTTACATGAATATCCATAGGACTTGGCCGCTACCTCACCATGGAACGTTGTGCATCTTCAGGTTCGAGGACAACCGCCGCCAAGCAGCTAAAGAGCTTCCAGGAGGCCAAGGAGAAGGACCCCAAGGCCACAAGGAAGAAGATGGAGCCCAACAAGAGCTGGACAGGAGGTCCCAGGCGACCCCGTGTGCACGGGCCCCCGAGACCCCGTGCGCACGGACTACTCAGAGAGTTTGCGCTGGAGCACCCCGTGCGCACGGGCCTGTACCGTGCCCACGGGACCCCCTTGCGCACGGGCCCAACTTACCCCGTGCGCACGGGCTCGTCAGGATGGACGGCCGTGATCTCCACTCCGAGCCCCTCTTCCTCCACTTCGTCCCCAAGACTATATATTCCGTACCTAGACCATTTGTTAGGGTTAGCAAAGGATATGTTAGACATATGAGAGCTTTGCTCCATGGATCCACTCCACTAGGAGATCAAGACCTCCTCTTGGAGTGACCTAGCTCAAGACCCCCTCATGGGTGGCCCCTATCAAGACCTCCTCACGGAGAAGAACCCGGTTACCTCTTGTATCGTCCTTTGTTGATCGTGGATCGTGTATCTCTCGTTGTGTTCATTGTTCTAGCGCATGTGTAATCGAATCTTGTTGGTTTGAGTGATTCTCTTGTGTTTTCCCCGTGATTTCCCTCGTGCTCTTCCGCTCGTTCTTCGTGTTCCTCGTAGGGATCCTCTCCAAACGTGAAAGATCATCCCCATAGGGTCCCACCCTACATCAGAAACTCTCATAAACTTGAAATAGATCAAAGTAAACTTCACACTACTGCTGCCACAGCCTAGGATTTTCCCCATCAAACTTGGGAACTCCATCTTAGGCGTGTGAGATCCTGGGGGTCGTCCCCAGCTCTCCCTATGTGTTACCTCATCCTCAGATCCCCGACCTCGCCCGAAATCACGAACAGGAAGGGACGCACTGGGGTGGAACGCACCTGTGCCCGGGGCGTGCATCTGGGTCCCCAAGAACCCAGGAGCATCACCCCGGAAGAGGTGGGCATCGCGGCGGTTGTTCGACCCGAATCCGGAGCGCCCGTCGTGGTGGAAGTCGACGGCGGCTCGATCCTGCTGCAGTCGCAGCAGGTGCGAGGAAGGCACCGGCGCGTCCCTTGGGGATGGAGCGGTCACCCCTCCATGCCCGATTTCTGACGACCCGGCTCCTGGACCCGCGGCACGGCTGCTTGTGGGCAGCTGCTCAATCATGGCGGTCCTGATGGCAATGGTGGCCGGCCCCTCCGGTGACGCGTTGGCGCGCCGCCGTCCCCCTGTATCTGCGCGGTCTCCATCGTCTCCTTCGTCTGAGCTTGCTCCTCTTTCAACTCCGCCACCGCCCCCTTCAAATCCTTGAACTTCACGAGCAGCTGCTTCATCAGCTTGGCCATGGTCTGATTCTGCTCGTTCATCTCCAATCTCTGGCTCATGGCCTTGATCTGCTAGTTCTGTCTGTTCGGCGCCAGCATGAACATGATGAGTTGCTCTGAATATCAATTGTCACGAACTAGGGTTCCAGGAAAAGGGGATTGGAGAGGGAATGGGGAACGGAGATAGACAGAAGAAGTTCAGGGAGAGAAGTATTCTGTTTACCAAAATTTTAAATAAGGTGCTAAGCCTCTTAACCGACCTCTTCTAAATGCTATTGTGTGCTATAGCAAAGATATAGCGCCCTATTTAAAATGTTTGCTCATGTGTTTGTACAAAAGACTCTTACAGGGGACGTCTTCTAAACGCTATAGGGCGTTATTTAAAATCATCCCGTTTACACCCACTTGATCGTCGAAATCACTAATTGGGAAGTACTCATAGCAAAGATCACTCCCACCTTTTCAGGTTGCGACAAGTGGCGCCGGCGAGTTTTCCTTTTTTTTTAATTCGTCTATTCAAAACATTGGATCTCTTAAACCGTGCGTCCAAATCTCAAACCACTTTCACCGTTGGATTCCTCGCGTCGAGATATTCAAAACTAGATCACATGTTGATATGTTTTGATGAACTTTTTTTTCGAGAAAAACCGAACGAAAGCCGAACCGGGAGCACGGATTTTTTCCCTTTTCAAAAGAGGCACGTCCGTGCCTCTCACGAAATCACAACCATGCCTCTCGCGGAAGAAAAACCGTGCCTCTCACGGAAGGGAAAAGAAAAAAAAGAAAACACATTTTTTTTCATTTTCGAGGAGGCACGGCCATGCTTCACGAAAGCACAACCATGCCTCTCGCAGAAGCAAAACCGTGTATCTCATAAAAGAAAAAAAAGAAAAAAATGCTTTTATTCGTTTCCGAGAGGCACGACCGTGCCTCTCGCGAAAGAAAAACCGTGGCTCTCGCGGAAGCAAAACTGTGACTCTCTCAAAAGAAAAAATGTGTTTTTTTTTGTTTCCGAGAGGCACGGCTAGGACTCTCGCGAAAGCAGAACTGTGCCTCTCGCGGAACCAAAACCGTGACTCGCGTAAAAAAACGCGTTTTTTCGCGCAAAAAAATTGATCCAAAAGCTAGGGAAGACAGGTGAAAAACTGAAACGTCGAAAAAAACCCAGGAGAAAACCATTTAAAAACCGAAAACCCGTGCGGAAAAAAAAATCTGAAGGAAGCACCCAGAACGTGACACATGGCGAGTGGCTGAGAGCGCGCCAAGTGGCGCTGATCGTTGTGAGGCTCCTGAAGAAGGGGTCGTCAACTAGTTGCTCCCCTTCATCATGCCCACTCGCTCACTGTCACTGGTTACAAGGCCGAGGCCCACGTTCACGGGCGCAGCCCAGTCAGGCCCACAGGCCGTGCTTTTTGAAAAGAAAAAAACTAGCAAACAAAGAAGTAACACGTTTGGATTCTAAGATGCTAGAAATAAATAAAATTCGGGAAAGAAACCGATACGGGTACAGATGCGCCTACGGCTGATGAAGCAGAACCGGAATCCAAACCGTGTCACGCTAGAATTCCCAAATACCAGCCCTTGTATGGACGGGAAGTACGTCTGGCTATATAACCTACCAGAACGTAGCTCATGTTGAATAATCTCTTTTTGCGGCTTGATATTACACCCATAATTCGTGTAGTCGTCTTTGCCCGTCAAATTAGATAATTTTCAAATCATGGCGATCAAAAGATGCGCCGATGATCCGGTATCTCCTCGGCTGCGGATGGCAAAGCGCATTGTCATCAAGCCGCCGCCACCGGGGTTCGACCAACCCGACCTGCCTTCTGATGTTATCATCAGCATCCTGTCATGGCTGCCGGTCAAGTCCTTGGTTCGTTTCAAGTCTGTCTGCAGGGGCTGGCAGGCCATGTTATCCGAACCAGGTTTCATCTACGCTCACCTCGAGTGCTCCAAGAAAAGGCGCCCATCGCTGCTCATGGTGCCTTGTGGGTATGATCCCAATGATATTCAGAAGAATCAAGATGACAGCACTTTCTGCATGGGGTTTTACAGGTACCACATCGGCGATAAGGAGGAGCTGATCCACCTACAGAAGCTACCACAAGGAATTGCCCTGTGGAGTAGCCCGCTACACTGCAACGGTTTGATCCTTATTTCCACCACGAGAGAGGAGCTGATGATCTGCAACCCGGCAACTAGAGAGTTTGTTACGTTGCCAGAACGGAAACATGAAAGGTATGCATTCCCAAGGGTGGGGTTTGGGTTTGACCCTTGTAGCAAGAAGTACAAGGTGGCCAGATTTTTCTATCAGAGGCTTACCCCGAGCTATGACCTGGTTTGCAAGTTTGAGGTGCTTACTGTTGGCTCTAACATATGGAGACAAACAGTAGATCCACCATATTGGATTTGCGGACAAACTCCTGTTCATGTCAACGGTTATATCTACTGGACATGTGCTGGAAATCCAAGTTGCCCAGTTCCACCCAAGTCATTTCTTCGGTTCAGTTTGACTGATGAGGAGTTTAGTTTGGTTCCATATCCTCCATCTCATTTGAAGCCTGCCCGTTTTGTGCAATTGGAGAGCGAATTGTCTTGTGTCTGCTTGGGTTTTACAAAACTAGATCTTGAGATTTGGAACCTTAACTTTGGGTTTGATCAGACCCCTGAATGGAATCGACGCTGGACTACCATGATTAGTCCTGATTTAATTGTAGAGCTTCCCCAATGTAGGGCTACAAGACCTCCTAGAGTTATTCTTCATGAGGATACGTGGCTTCTAACAGAGGAACGAAACGTCTATCGGTATGACACCCATACATCTGAAATAGTGAAGATTTCTTCAGGTGTTCAAGACACAACATATAATGATCCTACGTCGCAGAAACAGGTGATTTTACATTTAAGTAATTATGCCGAGAGTCTAGTACAAATTAGATAACTTTGGCAACTAGCCAAGTATCTCCTTTTCCCTTTTTATTGGCGAACAAAGATTGTTTGGATGCAGATGAATCTATATGGGGCTGTGTACTGTGCAGTTGCATGAAAGAAAAACAGATTTCAGTCACTTGTGTTTGTGTCTGTATTCCTGCAAAAAAAAAAAAGGGATACTCTTGAATCTGTGTTGTCCTGCTGACAAAGCTATAAAGCAATGTCGTGTTTTCAGTCAGGCACTTCCTTGGGCTATAACCGTGGCCGCCCGAGGATTGCTCGATGTTACATAGTACTCCCTCCATTCCAAAATAACTGTCTCAAGCTTAGTACAATTTTGTACTAAGGGCCTCTTTGATTCGCAGGATTATCAAAATGAAGGAATAGAAAAAATGCAGGAATAGGATGACATGTCTCATAGTATCCTACAGGATCTTAAAGAATGTTTGATAGCGCAGGAAAAACAAAGAAATTCTACAAAGAGGTTTGAGTGGATGGAAATTTTCCTCCAAAATGTAGTACAAATGGATCATATGGAAAAATTCCTAAGGATGCCAATCCTAAGAATCAAACGAGCATCACAGGAAAAATTCCTAAGGGTTCAAATCCTCCAAAAATCCTATGCAATTCCTTTGAATCAAAGGAGCCCTAAGTCTAGTACAAAGTTGAGACACTTATTTTGGGACGGAGGAAGTAGTTCTCACTTGTTTGTTTTTGCTTCGCATATTGGTGTTGTCTCAAGTCAAACTCTCCGAAGTTTGCCCGAGTATTAGCATTCATTCAAAATCAATAACAATATTACGGAATATAATTTTATATAATATTTAGTAGCAAACATGTATGTGTGTTGCAACATGAGAGGCTAAAACCTCCTAGGGAAGATATGAACACGTCAACCTTCTTTTTGCATACATCGACATTCTTCTTAGTACACATATGGCAGCCAGGAAGGGAAAATAATCGAGGCACGGGCGGCTGCGTATTGAAACGTTATCTCCCGGAAAAGTAGGATCGCAGGAGGCGATCAAAGGAGGCGACGAGGGTTCGCGCCGCCGGTTCCCTCTCTCTCCGGCGGCCGCTCTGGCGGCGAGAGGGAGGGGGAACTGTTAAACACGCTAGATATTGTACAGGGAGTTAGTTAGTATCTCTTATCCCTTTGTAGTCATTATCTCGTGTAACAACTTGTATCTATCTATGTATCCCGGTGCACCGGTTGTGCCCTAGTGGCCAAGTATAAATATACATCCTGAGGTCACCCTTAGGGTTGTGCCGATCCAATTCTCTCTTCTCCATTTTTCACATGGTATCACGACATCTCGCGTAATTGCTTGATGGGATCTCCTTCCGCCGGCGCCATGACTTCCTCTGCGATGCCCTCGCTGACCCTGCATGCCTCTCTCTCGGCGCCATCCACTTCCTCTGTTCCACCTCCTTTCGCTAGCCTCATTACGGCGAAGCTCACCACCTCCAACTACCTTCTATGGAAAGCCCAGATCCTACCTCCTCTTCACATCGCCAACGCCACTGGCTATGTTGATGGCACCTGTCCTACACCAGCTCGGCTGCTTCCACCCGATGACAAGGGGGAACGAGCGATTAACCCTGAATATGCGACTTGGTACCGGCAGGACCAGATCGTTCTTAGCTATCTCCTTGCATCTCTTACCGACGACGTGCTCATGCAGGTCATCCGTTTTGACACCTCTCGTGCTATCTGGGCACATCTTGAGAAGATGTACTCCGCTCATTGCCGCGCCAGCGTTGTCCAGATCAAACTTGATATGGCAAACTTCCGCAAGGGCAATCTCTCTATGGTGGATTATTTCGCCAAGATTCGCTCCTTTGCTGATCAACTCGCGGCGGCTGGTCGCCCCATGCGGGACAACGACATCATCACCGCCGTCATCACCAGGCTCGAGAGTGACTATGAGCCCCTCATCACCGCTGTCACCACTCGGATTGATGAGATGACTCTTGGGGAGCTCTACTCGCACGCACTCTCCTTTGAGCGCCGTCGCGAGTACCATGTTGCGCGCCTTCATCTCCAAGCCGGCGGCTCCTCCGTCAACTACATCGCCCGCGACAAGCCTGGCAACACCAACAACACTCGCGGCCGCAAGGGCAACTACCGTGGCAAGGGCTGCGGTAACCAAGGCGATCGCGGTGACTACAACAACAACAACAACCGCGGGGGCAACCGCGGTGACCGCGGCGGCAATCGTCAGGACTACGGTGGCAATCGTGGCGGTGGTGACCGCGGTGACTACGGGGGTGGCAATGACACCCGCGTCCAATGCCAACTCTGTCGTGGTCCTGGGCACTATGCCTGGGAGTGTGGCCAACGCTTCAACCACGTGTTCCAACCTCAACAATCCAAGATGGCGGGGCTAGCTGCTGCGTCACCTCCTTCCATCCTTGGTGATCATGTGTGGTTCACGGACACGGGGGCCACCGACCACATTACTTCTGATCTGGACCGGCTCACTGTCAGGGAGAAATACCCTGGGAGAGATCGCATCCACACGGCTGATGGCTCATGTTTGCACATAGCTCATCGTGGTCATGCGCTCCTTCCCACCCCTTCTGCCAATCTTCAACTTCGCAATATTCTTCACGTTCCTCATGCTGATAAAAACCTTCTTTCTGTTAATCGCCTTGCTATTGATAATCATGCTTATCTAAAATACTATCCTACTCATTTTCTCATGAAGGATTTGACCACCAAGAGGGCACTTCTTCAAGGCAGATGTGAAAACGGGCTCTATCCTATCCGGCCGATGAAGTCCCATGCCTTGTCCTCCGTTCGGCTCTCTGCTGAAGATTGGCATGCCCGGTTTGGCCATCCAGCGTCTCAAGTCGTCCAGCATATCTTGGCGTCCAATAAAATAGTGTCCTCGAGTCAGTCCCTGGCCAATGTTTGTCATGCATGTCAGCAAGGCAAAGCACACCAGCTTCCCTTTCCTAGATCGTCGAGTGTTTCCTCTTTTCCTTTGGAATTAGTATTCTCGGATGTGTGGGGGCCTGCTAAGACTTCATCTAGCGGGTTCCAGTACTATGTTTCGTTCATTGATGATTATAGCAAATTTGTTTGGATTTATCTTCTCAAGCGAAAATGTGATGTGTTTGACGTTTTTCGTGATTTTCTCGCTCATGTTGAATGACTTCTCTCTCGTAAAATTTTATGTGTCCAGTCGGACTGGGGCGGAGAGTACGAAAAGCTTAGCAACACATTTTTCCATCAACTTGGTATTACTCATCATGTTTCCTGTCCTCACACACATCAACAGAACGGTTCCGCAGAAAGAAAACACCGCCACATTGTTGACATGGGACTTTCCCTCTTATCTCATGTGTCTATGCCTCTGCGTTTCTGGGATGAGGCATACCTATCTGCATGCTATCTCATCAATAGGCTCCCTAGTCGTGTCATTGCTAACCTTAGCCCCATGGAAAAAATGTTCCAACAAAAACCGGACTATCTTTCTCTTCGGACGTTTGGGTGTGCATGTTGGCCTAACTTGCATCCCTACAACACCCATAAACTCGCTTTTCGCTCTCAACAATGTGTTTTCGTAGGGTATAGCATCCGGCACAAAGGATACAAATGCCTTCATGTGCCTACTTCTCGCATCTACATATCACGTGATGTTGTATTCGACGAAAAAAAAATCCCTTTGCCCATCCCCAACCCTCGCCTGCACCTCCCCGTGTCTCAGAACATGCTATCCTTCTTTTACCGCATGATCACATGAATTATGGCACATTTGGTTTGGATGCTAATCTGGATGCAGGTACTCCACTGGCGCAGAAAATCCCTCCTACAGCAGTTTTGGGATCCCATGCAAATCCTGGCGCGGATTCTGGTGTGGATCCTCTCTCGGATCCTACATCGGCCCATGATTGCGCATCGCCTACGCCAGCAGGATTCGACAGCAACGGGTCTGCGTCTCCACGCGGCCACGTGTCGGACGCGGCTGGGACCGTATCTCCCGCTCCCGCCCACGACGTGCATAGGGCGCGCCTCCCCTCGCCTATGGTGGGACCCGTTCCGCAGCGGTCCCCCGCCGTACCTGACACGCCTGGGGCATGAGCCCATGTGGCGGCTGCTGGGTCGACGGGCCCAGACCCTGGCGCGGCACGGCCTGCTGGTGTCGCGGCCCCAGCTCCTGGCGTGACGCGGTCGGCTGGCGCTGACGGCGCGCACATCGATGCTGCCCTGTCTCTACATGCGCGGCAGCCCGTGGCCGACTCCGGCACGGGATCCGAGGAGACAGCGGCTGCTGACGCGTCTGCCTCCGCCGCTAGTGGATCTTCTGCGGCCCCCGGATCTTCTGCACCAACTGCTCACGCTATGGTCACCCGGACTCGTGATCACACTCGTCATGTTAAACATTGCACCGTTTATGATCCGTCCAAGCGTGTGTTTCTTGCTCTCCATGAGCCTGCAAATCATCGTGAAGCCCTTCAGTCTCCCGCATGGCGTGCTGCAATGCAGGCAGAACTTGATGCTCTTCGCCAAAATGGTACATGGACGCTTGTTCCTCCCCCGCCGCGTGTCAACATTATTGATTGCAAGTGGGTATACAAGATCAAGCACAAGGCCGATGGTTCTGTTGATCGTCTCAAAGCTCGTCTTGTTGCCAAGGGGTTCAAGCAAAGGTATGGGTTGGGCTATGATGATACTTTCAGCCCTGTGGTTAAACCTGTGGTACGTCTCCAACGTATCTATAATTTTTGATTGCTCCATGCTACTTTATCTACTGTTTTAGGCAATATTGGGCTTTATTATCCACTTTTATATTATTTTTGGGACTAACCTATTAACCGGAGGCCCAACCCAGATTTGTTGTTTTATGCCTATTTCAGTGTTTCGAGAAAAAGGAATATCAGACGGAGTCAAAACGGAACGAAATCAACTAGAGAAGTTATTTTTGGAAGGAAACCCACCTGATGGACTTGGACCCCACGTCAGAAGATACGGGAGGTGCTCACGAGGGTGGGGGCGTGCCCTCCCCCTGGGCGCGCCCCCTGCCTCGTGGGGCCCCCGTAGCTCCACCGACGTTCTCCCTGCACCCATATATACCTACGTACCCTAAAACTTCCAGAACAGAAGATAGATCGGGAGTTCCGCCGCCGCAAGCCTCTGTAGCCATCAAAAACCAATCGGGGCCCTGTTCTGGCACCCTGCCGGAGGGGGATCCCATCACCGGAGGCCATCTTCATCATCCCGGCGCTATCCATGACGAGGAGGGAGTAGTTCACCCTCAGGGCTGAGGGTATGTACCAGTAGCTATGTGTTTGATCTCTCTCTCTCGTGTTCCATCTATGGCACGATCTTGATGTATCCCGAGCTTTGCTATTGTAGTTGGATCTTATGATGTTTCTCCCCCTCTACTCTCTTGTGATGAATTGAGTTTCCCCTTTTGAGTTATCTTATCGGATTGAGTCTTTTATGAACACTTGATGTATGTCTTCCAGTGATTATCTGTGGTGACAATGGGATATCATGTGCCACTTGATGTATGTTTCGGTGATCAACTTGCGGGTTTCGTGACACTTGGGAACCTATGCATAGGGGTTGGCACACGTTCTTGACTCTTCGGTGGTAGCTTTGGGGCACTCTTTGAAGTACTTTTATGTTGGTTGGATGAATCTGAGATTGTGTGATGCATATCCTATAATCATACCCACGGATACTTGAGGTGACAATGGAGTATCTAGGTGACATTAGGGTTTTGGTTGATTTGTGTCTTAAGGTGTTATTCTAGTACAAACTCTTTTATAGATCGATCCGAAAGAATAGCTTTGTGGTGGTTTCGTACCCGACCATAATCTCTACGTTTGTTCTCCGCTATTAGTGGCTTTGGAGTGACTCTTTGTTGCATGTTGAGGGCTTGTCATATGTTCTATCTATGTTATTATTGTTGAGAGAACTTGCACTAGTGAAAGTATGAACCCTAGGCCTTGTTTCCTATCATTGCAATACCGTTTACGCTCACTTTTACCACTTGCTACCTTGCTGTTTTTATTATTTCAGATTACAAAAACCTATATCTACTATCTATTTTGCAGTTGTATCTTCATCTCTTCGCCGAACTAGTGCACCTATACAATTTACCATTGTATTGGGTGTGTTGGGAACACAAGAGACTTTTTGTTATTTGGTTGCAGGGTTGCTTAAGAGAGACCATCTTCATCCTACGCCTTCTAGGGATTGATAAACCTTAGGTCATCCACTTGAGGGAAATTTGCTACTGTCCTACAAACCTGTGCACTTGCAGGCCCAACAACGTCTACAAGAAGAAGGTTGTGTAGTAGACATCAAGCTCTTTTCTGGCACCGTTGCCGAGGAGGCTAGGTAAGTGAAGGTATATCTTTAGATCTTGCAATTGAATCTTTTTGTTTCTTGTTTTAGCACTAGTCTAGTTTATAAAAGAAATTTACAAAAAAATGGAGTTGAATTTGTCTTATATGCTTCACCTTTTTAATATCTTTCGTGAGTATGATGGAAAGGATAATTGTGCTCAAGTGCTTGAAGAAGAAATCTATATAATGTTTGGTACTAAATTTTTGAATGATGAGCATAATTGCAATGTTGTAAGTATGAATTCCTTGAATATCCATGATGCTAACGATATGCAAAGCCACAAGTTTGGGGAAGCTATGTTTGATGGAGGTCATATTTTTTGTCCCCCAAGATTTGATGAGCAAATTTACTATGATGAAAGCATGCCTCCTATTTATGATGATTATTGTGATGATACGTATGCTATAAAGAAAAAGTTTGCTTATGTGGAGAGTAGAAAATTTTATATGCTTGTAGATCATGAAAAGAATGCTTTAGGTGCTGGTTATATTGTTGAATTCATTCATGATGCTACTGAAAATTATTATGAGGGAGGAACATATGCTTGTAGGAATTGCAATAATGTCAAGTTTCCTCTCTATGTGCTTAAATCCTTGAAGCTATGCTTGTTGTGCCATCCTATGCTAGTT
This sequence comes from Triticum aestivum, assembly GCF_018294505.1. Lineage (NCBI taxonomy): Eukaryota > Viridiplantae > Streptophyta > Magnoliopsida > Poales > Poaceae > Triticum > Triticum aestivum. The sequence continues at coordinate 221,027,143 of NC_057810.1, read as the reverse complement.
GATTATTGTTCTCATAAGTTGTTTGCTCACAAAATCCCTATGCATAGGAAGTGGGTTAGGCTTAAATGTGCTAGTCATATGCTTCATGATGCTCCCGTTATGTTTCAATTCTTATCTTTTATGTGAGCATCATTGTCATCATCATGCCTAGCTAAAAGGCATTAAAGAAAAGCGCTTGTTGGGAGACAGCCCAATATGTATCCTTACTGTTTTTGTGTGTCCACATGATTATACTACTGTAGTAATCATGTTTTATAACTTTTTTTCAATAAAGTGCCAAGTAGAACCTTTGGGAAGACTTGGGTGAAGTTTATGTGATCTTGCTGTGAAAAACAGAAACTTTAGCGCTCACGAGATTAGCTGCCATTTTTTACTGGAGAGTGCTTTTAGGTTGATTCTTTTTGCAGATGATTAATAGACAAATTTCTCAGGTCTATCATTTTATTTTATAATTTTTGGGGTTCCATAAGTATACGTTTGATACAGATTACTATAGACTGTTCTGTTTTTGACAGATTCTGTTTTCTATGTGTTGTTTGCTTATTTTGATGAATCTATGAGTAGTATCGGATGGTATGAACCATAGATAAGTTGGAGTACAGTAGATATGACACCAATATGAATTTAGAATGAGTTCATTACAGTACCTAAGTGGTGGTTTTATTTTCTTATACTAACGGAGCTTACGAGTTTTGTGTTGAGTTTTGTGTGGTTGAAGTTTTCAAGTTTTGGGTAAAGATTCGATGGACTATGGAATAAGGAGTGGCAAGAGCCTAAGCTTGGGGATGCCCAAGACACCCCAAGGTAATATTCAAGGACAACCAAGAAACTAAGCTTGGGGATGCCCCGGATGGCATCCCCTCTTTCGTCTTCATTCATCGGTAACTTTACTTGGACATATATTTTTATTCACCACATGATATGTGTTTTGCTTGGAGCGTCATTTTATTTTGTTAGTTTTTGCTTGCTGTTAGTTAGAATTGTGTTTTTCCTCTTTATTTTCAATAAAAAGGTCAAGGATAGCCTTTGCCATGCTTATTTTGCTAGTATACATGTTGCTGTTTGAAAACAGAAAGTTTACCGCTGTTGCAAAAATTTCCTAGAAAATTCAGAGAATGGTTTAACGTTGAATCTTTTTGCATATTGAGCTCTGATAAATTTACTACATTGGGAATTTTAGTTCATAATTTTTGGAGTTAGGGAAGTATGATGACTCTTGCATTCTTTACAGACTGTACTGTTTTGGCAGATTGCTGTTATGTTTGCATTGTTTGCATATGTTTGCTTGCTTATTGATTCTATTTGACGATAGGAGTATTAAATATGCAGAGGCATTTAGTATGCAATGTTGAATAATAATTTAAGTGATTTGTTACAGTAGAATATGATAAGGTTTTGCATTGGTTTATACTAACCTATCTCACGAGTTCTTGTTGAGTTTGTTGTGAATGAAGCTTTTGATAAAAAGAAAAACCATGATATGAGAGGAATTAAGGAGACACAAAGCTCAAGCTTAGGGATGCCCAAGGCACCCCAAGATAATATTTCAAGAAGTCTCAAGCATGTAAGCTTGGGGATGCCCCGGTAGGCATCCCAACTTTCTTCTTCAACAACTATCGGTTAGTATCGGTTGAGCCTAAGTTTTTGCTTCTTCACATGAGTTGTGCTATCCTTGCAATGTAGTTTTCTTTAGCTTTGTTTGTTGTTTGAATAAGTATCAAGATCTGAAATTCTTTTATGAGAGAGAGCCTTACACAAATTGTAATTTGCTAGAATACTCTATGTGCTTCACTTATATCTTTTGAGCTTGATAGTTTTGCTCATAGTGCTTCACTTATATCTTTTGAGCGTGATAATTTTTGCTCTAGTGCTTCACTTAGATCTTTTAGAGCACGGTGGTGGATTTGTTTTAAAGAAACTTGATCTCTCATGCTTCACTTAGATTATTTTGGGAGTCGTTAATAGCATGGTAATTTGCTTAATGTTAATACTTGGTGTTCAAGATATGTGAAACTTTTGTTTGAGTGAATTGAATACTAAGATAAGTTTGATACTTGATAATTGTTTTGAGATATGGAGGTGATAATATCATAGTCGTGCTAGTTGGGTGATTATGAATTTGATAAATACTTGTGTTGAAGTTTGCAAATCCCGTAGCATGCACGTATGGTTAAAGTTATGTAACAAATTTGAAACATGAAGTGTACCTGGCTTGTGCATCCTTATGAGTGGCGGTCGGGGACGAGCGATGGTCTTTTCCTACCAATCTATCCCCCCTAGGAGCATGCGCGTAGTACTTGAATTTTTGATGACTTCTAAATTTTTGCAATAAGTATGTGAGTTCTTTTGACTAATGTTGAGTCCATGGATTATACGCACTCTCACCTTTCCACCTTTGCTAGCCTCTTCGGTACCGTGCATTGCCCTTTCTCACCTTGAGAGTTGGTGCAAACTTCGCCGGTGCATCCAAACCCCGTGATACGATACGCTCTATCACACATAAACCTCCTTTTATCTTCCTCAAAACAGCCACCATACCTACCTATCATGGCATTTCCATAGCCATTCCGAGATATATTTCCATGCAACTTCCACCATCATCATTATGACATACATTACTTTTGTCATATTGCCATTGCATGATCATGTAGTTGACATCGTATTTGTGGCAAAGCCAACATGCATTATTTTTCATACATGTCACTCTTGATTCATTGCACCATCCCGGTACACCGCCGGAGGCATTCATATAGAGTCATATCTTGTTCTAGTTTCGAGTTGTAATCCTTATGTTGTAATCAATAGAAGTGTGATGATCATCATTATTAGAGCATTGCCCAAAAAAAAGAGAAAGGCAAAAAAAGGCCCAAAGAAAGAAAATAAAAAAAAGAAAATAAAAAAAGGGCAATGCTACTATCTCTTTTTCCACACTTGTGCTTCAAAGTAGCACCTTGTTCTTCATGTAGTGAGTCTCATATATTGTGCTTCAAAGTAGCACCTTGTTCTTCATGTAGTGAGTCTCATGAAGGAAATATGCCCTAGAGGCAATAATAAAGTTATTATTTATTTCCTTATATCATGATAAATGTTTATTATTCATGCTAGAATTGTATTAACCGGAAACATAATACATGTGTGAATACATAGACAAACAGAGTGTCACTAGTATGCCTCTACTTGACTAGCTCGTTAATCAAAGATGGTTATGTTTCCTAACCATAGACAAAAGAGTTGTTATTTGAGTAACGAGATCACATCATTAGTTAAATGATCTGATTGACATGACCCATTCCATTAGCTTAGCACCTGATCGTTTAGTATGTTGCTATTGCTTTCTTCATGACTTATACATGTTCCTATAACTATGAGATTATGCAACTCCCGTTTGCCGGAGGAACACCTTGGGTGCTACCAAACGTCACAACGTAACTGGGTGATTATAAAGGAGCATTACAGGTGTCTCCAAAAGTAGATGTTGGGTTGGCGTATTTCGAGACTAGGATTTGTCACTCCGATTGTCGGAGAGGTATCTCTGGGCCCTCTCGGTAATGCACATCACATAAGCCTTGCAAGCACTGCAACTAATATGTTAGTTGTGAGATGATGTATTACGGAACGAGTAAAGAGACTTGCCAGTAACGAGATTGAACTAGGTATTGGATACCGACGATCGAATCTCGGGCAAGTAACATACCGATGACAAAGGGAACAGCGTATGTTGTTATGCAGTCTGACCGATAAAGATCTTCGTAGAATATGTAGGAGCCAATATGGGCATCCAGCTCCCGCTATTGGTTATTGACCGGAGACATGTCTCGGTCATGTCTACATTGTTCTCGAACCCGTAGGGTCCGCACGCTTAAGGTTACGATGACAGTTATATTATGAGTTTACATGTTTTGATGAACCGAAGGAGTTCGGAGTCCCGGATGAGATCGGGGACATGACGAGGAGTCTCGAAATGGTCGAGACATAAAGATTCATATATTGGATGATATGGTTAGGCCAAGGGGTCAAGCCCATGAGGCTTTAGCAAAAAGGAGTTTTGCGGAGGCCAGGGGGCCAAACGACGGAGACCCTGGCGTCTGGCCCTGGGCCAGACGCCGAGGCCCATGGCGTCTGGGCCAGACGCCAAGGATTGTGGCGTTTGGTCCTGGAGTCCGAGTGGGACTCTTGCCTTTCGGGCAAAACCGACTTTGAGGAGGCTTTTGCTCCAAGTTTCGACCCCGGGGCTCAACATATAAATAGAGGGGCAGGGCTAGCACCAAAGACACAACAAGTTGATCCACGTGATCTATTCCTTAGCCATGTGCGGTGCCCCCTGCCACCATATACCTCGATAATACTGTAGCGGAGTTTAGGCGAAGCCCTGCTGTTGTAGTTCATCAAGATCGTCACCACGCCGTCGTGCTGACGGAACTCTTCCCCGACACTTTGCTGGATCGGAGTCCGGGGATCATCATCGAGCTGAACGTGTGCTCGAACTCGGAGGTGCCGTAGTTTCGGTGCTTGATCGGTTGGATCGTGAAGACGTACGACTACTTCCTCTATGTCGTGTCATCGCTTCCGCAGTCGGTCTGCGTTGGGTACGTAGACAACACTCTCCCCTCGTTGCTATACATCACCATGATCTTGCGTGTGCGTAGGAATTTTTTTTTGAAATTACTACGAAACCCAACAGTGGCATCCGAGCCTAGGTTACTTATGTTGATGTTATATGCACGAGTAGAACACAAGTGAGTTGTGGACGATACAAGTCATACTGCCTACCAGCATGTCATACTTTGGTTCGGCGGTATTGTTGGACGAGACGACCCGGACTAACCTTACGCGTACGCTTACGCGAGACCGGTTCCCTCAACGTGCTTTGCACATAGATGGCTTGCGGGCGACTGTCTCTCCAACTTTAGTTGAACCGAGTATGGCTACGCCCGGTCCTTGAGAAGGTTAAAACGGAGTCTATTTGACAAACTATCGTTGTGGTTTTGATGCGTAGGTGAGATTGGTTCTTACTTAAGCCCGTAGCAGCCATGTAAAACATGCAACAACAAAGTAGAGGACGTCTAACTTGTTTTTGCAGGGCATGTTGTGATGTGATATGGTCAAGACGTGATGCTATATTTTATTGTATGAGATGATCATGTTTTGTAACCGAGTTATCGACAACTGGCAGGAGCCATATGGTTGTCGCTTTATTGTATGCAATACAATCGCCCTGTAATTGCTTTACTTTATCACTAAGCGGTAGTGATAGTCATTGAAGCAATAGGTGGCGAAACGACAACGATGCTACGATGGAGATCAAGGTGTCATGCCGGTGATGATGGTGATCAAGACGGTGCTTCGGAGATGGAGATCACAAGCACAAGATGATGATGGCCATATCATATCACTTATATTGATTGCATGTGATGTTTATCTTTTTATGCATCTTATCTTGCTTTGATTGACGGTAGCATTATAAGATGATCTCTCACTAAATTATCAAGAAGTGTTCTCCCTGAGTATGCACCGTTGCCAAAGTTCGTCGTGCCCAGACACCACGTGATGATCGGGTGTGATAAGCTCTACGTCCATCTACAACGGGTGCAAGCCAGTTTTGCACACGCAGAATACTCAGGTTAAACTTGACGAGCCTAGCATATACAGATATGGCCTCGGAACACGGAGACCGAAAGGTCGAGCGTGAATCATATAGTAGATATGATCAACATAACGATGTTCACCATTGAAAACTACTCCATCTCACGTGATGATCGGTCATGGTTTAGTTGATTTGGATCACGTAATCACTTAGAGGATTAGAGGGATGTCTATCTAAGTGGGAGTTATTAAATAATATGATTAATTGAACTTTAATTTATCATGAACTTAGTCCTGGTAGTATTTTGCAAATTATGTTGTAGATCAATAGCTCGCGTTGTTGCTTCCCTGTGTTTATTTTGATATGTTCCTAGAGAAAATCATGTTGAAAAATGTTAGTAGCAATGATGCGGATTGGATCCGTGATCTGAGGTTTATCCTCATTACTGCACAGAAGAATTATGTCCTTGATGCACCGCTAGGTGATGGACCTATTGCAGGAGCAGATGCAGACGTTATGAACGTTTGGCTAACTCAATATGATGACTACTTGATAGTTTAGTGCACCATGCTTAATGGCTTAGAATCGGGACTTCAACAACGTTTTGAACGTCATGGAGCATATGAGATGTTCCAGGAGTTGAAGTTAATATTTCAAGCAAATACCCGAGTTGAGAGATATGTAGTCTCCAACAAGTTCTATAGCTAAAAGATGGAGGAGAATCGCTCAACTAGTGAGCATGTGCCCAGATTGTCTGAGTACAACAATCGCTTGAATCAAGTGGGAGTTAATCTTCCAGATAAGATAGTGATTGACAGAATTCTCTAGTCACCATCACCAAGTTAGTAGAACTTCGTGATGAACTATGATATGCAAGGGATAACGGAAACAATTCCCAAGCTCTTCGTAATGCGGAAATTGACGAAGGTAGAAATCGAGAAAAACATCAAGTGTTGATGGTAGACAAGACCACTAGTTTCAAGAAAAGGGCAGAGGGAAGAAGGGGAACTTCAAATAGAATGGCAAGCAAGTTGCTGCTCAAGTGAAGAAGCCCAAGTCTGGTCCTAAGCCTGAGACTAAGTGTTTCTACTGCAAAGGGACTGGTCACTGGAAGCGGAACTACCCCAAGTGATTGGCAGATAAGAAGGATGGCAAAGTGAACATAAGTATATTTTATATACATGTTATTGATGTGTACTTTACTAGTGTTTATGGCAACCCCTCAGTATTTGATACTAGTTCAGTTGCTAAGATTAGTAACTCGAAATAGGAGTTGCAGAATAAACAGAGACTAGTTAAGGGTGAAGTGACGATGTGTGTTGGAAGTGGTTCCAAGATTGATATGATCATCATCGCACACTCCCTATACTTTCGGGATTAGTGTTGAACCTGAATAAGTGTTATTTGGTGTTTGCGTTGAGCATGAATATGATTTGATCATGTTTATTGTAATATGATTATTCATTTAAGTAAGAGAATAAATTGTTGTTCTGTTTACATGAATAAAACCTTATATGGTTACACACCCAATGAAAATAGTTCGTTGGATCTCGATCATAGTGATACACATAATCATAATATTGAAACCAAAAGATGCAAAGTTAATAATGATAGTGCAACTTATTTGTAGCACTGCCGTTTAGGTCATATTGGTGTAAAGCGCATGAAGAAACTCCATGCTGATGGGATTTTGGAATCACTTGATTATGAATCACTTGATGCTTGCGAACCATGCCTTTTGGGCAAGATGACTAAAACGCCGTTCTCCGGAACAATGAAGCAAGCAACAGATTTGTTGGAGATCATACATACTGATGTATGTGGTCCGGTGAATATTAAAGCTTGCAGCAGGTATCATTATTTTCTGACCTTCACAGATGATTTGAGCAGATATGGGGATATCTACTTGATGAAACATAAGTTTGAAACATTTGAACAGTTCAAAGAATTTCAGAGTGAAGTGGAAAATCATCGTGACAAGAAAATAAAGTTTCTACGATCTGATCGCGGAGACAAATATTTGAGTTACGAGTTTGGTCTTCAATTAAAACAATGTGGAATAGTTTCACAAACTCATGCCACATGGAACACCACAGCATAATGGTGTGTCCGAACGTCATAACCGTACTTTATTAGATATATAGTGCAATCTATGATGTCTCTTACGGATCTACCACTATCGTTTTGGGGTTATGCATTAAAGACAGCTACATTCACATTAAATAGGGCACCATCTAAATCCGTTGAGGCGACACCATATGAACTATGGTTTGGCAAGAAACCTAAGCTGTCGTTTCTTAAAGTCTGGGGTTGCAATGCTTATATGAAAAAAATTCATCCTGATAAGCTCAAACTCAAATCAGAGAAGTGCGTCTTCATAGGATATCCAGAGGAAACTATTGGATACACCTTCTACCACAGATCCGAAGGCAAGATTTTTTTTCCTAAATTCGGAAACTTTCTGGAGAAGGGGTTTCTCTTGAAAGAAGTGAGTGGGAGGAAAGTAGAACTTGACGAGGTAATTGTACCTGCTCCCTTATTGGAAAGTAGTACATCACAGAAAACTGTTTTTGTGACACCTACACCAGTTAGTGAGGAAGCTAATGATGATGATCATGAAACTTCAGAACAAGATACTACTGAACCTCGTAGATCAACCAGAGTAAGATCCGCGCCAGAGTGGTACGGTAATCCTGTTCTGAAAGTCATGCTACTAGATCATGATGAAACCTACGAACTATGAAGAAGCGATGATGAGCCCAGATTCCGCAAAGTGGCTTGAAGCCATGAAATCTGAGATGGGATCCATGTATGAGAACAAAGTATGGACTTTGGTTGACTTGCCCGATGATCGGCAAGCAATTGAGAATAAATGGATCTTTAAGAAGAAGACTGACGCTGATGGTAATGTTACTGTCTACAAAGCTCGACTTGTCGCAAAAGGTTTTCGGCAAGTTCAAGGGATTGACTACGATGAGACCTTCTCACCCGTAGCGATGCTTAAGTCCGTCCGAATCATGTTAGCAATTGCCGCATTTTATGATTATGAAATTTGGCAGATGGATGTCAAAACTGCATTCCTGAATGGATTTCTGGAAGAAGAGTTGTATATGATGCAACCGGAAGGTTTTGTCGATCCAAAGGGAGCTAACAAAGTGTGCAAGCTCCAGTGATCCATTTATGGACTGGTGCAAGCCTCTCGGAGTTGGAATAAACGTTTTGATAGTGTGATCAAAGCATTTGGTTTTATACAGACTTTCGGAGAAGCCTGTATTTACAAGAAAGTGAGTGGGAGCTCTACAACATTTCTGATAAGTATATGTGAATGACATATTGTTGATCGGAAATAATGTAGAATTATTCTGTAAAGCATAAAAGGAGTGTTTGAAAGGAGTTTTCCAAAGAAAGACTTCGGTGAAGCTTCTTACATATTGAGTTTCAAGATCTATAGAGATAGATCAAGACGCTTGATAAGTTTTTTCAATGAGTACATACCTTGACAAGATTTTGAAGTAGTTCAAAATGGAACAGTCAAAGAAAGAGTTCTTGCCTGTGTTACAAGGTGTGAAGTTGAGTAAGACTCAAAGCCCGACCACGGCAAAAAATAGAAAGAGAATGAAAGTCATTTCCTATGCCTCAGTCATAGGTTCTATAAAGTATGCCATGCTGTGTACCAGATCTATTGTATACCCTGCACTGAGTTTGGCAAGGGAGTACAATAGTGATCTAGGAGTAGATCACTGGAGAGCGGTCAAAATTGTCCTTAGTGGAATAAGGATATGTTTCTCTATTATGGAAGTGAAAAAAGGTTCGTCGTAAAGGGCTACGCCGATGCAAGTTTGACACTAATCTAGATGACTCTAAGTCTCGATCTAGATACATATTGAAAGTGGGAGCAATTAGCTAGAGTAGCTCCATGCAGAGCATTGTTGACATAGAAATTTGCAAAATACATGAGGATCTGAATGTGGCAGACCCGTTGACTAAGATTCTCTCACAAGCAAAACATGATCACACCTTAGTACTCCTTGGGTGTTAATCACATAGCGATGTGAACTAGATTACTGAATCTAGTAAACCCTTTGGGTGTTGGTCACATAGCGATGTGAACTATGGGTGTTAATCACATGGTGATGTGAACTATTGCTGTTAAATCACATGGCGATGTGAACTAGATTATTGACTCTAGTGCAAGTGGGAGACTGAAGGAAATATGCCCTAGAGGCAATAATAAAGTTATTATTTATTTCCTTATATCATGATAAATGTTTATTATTCATGCTAGAATTGTATTAACCGGAAACATAATACATGTGTGAATACATAGACAAACAGAGTGTCACTAGTATGCCTCTACTTGACTAGCTCGTTAATCAAAGATGGTTATGTTTCCTAACCATAGACAAAAGAGTTGTTATTTGAGTAACGAGATCACATCATTAGTTAAATGATCTGATTGACATGACCCATTCCATTAGCTTAGCACCTGATCGTTTAGTATGTTGCTATTGCTTTCTTCATGACTTATACATGTTCCTATAACTATGAGATTATGCAACTCCCGTTTGCCGGAGGAACACCTTGGGTGCTACCAAACGTCACAACATAACTGGGTGATTATAAAGGAGCATTACAGGTGTCTCCAAAAGTAGATGTTGGGTTGGCGTATTTCGAGACTAGGATTTGTCACTCCGATTGTCGGAGAGGTATCTCTGGGCCCTCTCGGTAATGCACATCACATAAGCCTTGCAAGCACTGCAACTAATATGTTAGTTGTGAGATGATGTATTACGGAACGAGTAAAGAGACTTGCCAGTAACGAGATTGAACTAGGTATTGGATACCGACGATCGAATCTCGGGCAAGTAACATACCGATGACAAAGGGAACAGCGTATGTTGTTATGCGGTCTGACCGATAAAGATCTTCGTAGAATATGTAGGAGCCAATATGGGCATCCAGGTCCCGCTATTGGTTATTGACCGGAGACGTGTCTCGGTCATGTCTACATTGTTCTCGAACCCGTAGGGTCCGCACGCTTAAGGTTACGATGACAGTTATATTATGAGTTTACATGTTTTGATGAACCGAAGGAGTTCGGAGTCCCGGATGAGATCGGGGACATGACGAGGAGTCTCGAAATGGTCGAGACGTAAAGATTCATATATTGGATGATATGGTTAGGCCAAGGGGTCAAGCCCATGAGGCTTTAGCAAAAAGGAGTTTTGCGGAGGCCAGGGGGCCAAACGCCGGAGACCCTGGCGTCTGGCCCTGGGCCAGACGCCGAGGCCCATGGCGTCTAGGCCAGACGCCAAGGATTGTGGCGTTTGGTCCTGGAGTCCGAGTGGGACTCTTGCCTTTCGGGCAAAACCGACTTTGAGGAGGCTTTTGCTCCAAGTTTCGACCTCGGGGCTCAACATATAAATAGAGGGGCAGGGCTAGCACCAAAGACACAACAAGTTGATCCACGTGATCTATTCCTTAGCCGTGTGCGGTGCCCCCTGCCACCATATACCTCGATAATACTGTAGCGGAGTTTAGGCGAAGCCCTGCTGCTGTAGTTCATCAAGATCGTCACCACGCCATCGTGCTGACGGAACTCTTCCCCGACACTTTGCTGGATCGGAGTCCGGGGATCGTCATCGAGCTGAACGTGTGCTCGAACTCGGAAGTGCCGTAGTTTCGGTGCTTGATCGGTTGGATCGTGAAGACGTACGACTACTTCCTCTACGTCGTGTCATCGCTTCCGCAGTCGGTCTGCGTTGGGTACGTAGACAACACTCTCCCCTCGTTGCTATACATCACCATGATCTTGCGTGTGCGTAGGAATTTTTTTTTGAAATTACTACGAAACCCAACATCTCATATATTGTGCTTCAAAGTAGCACCTTATTTTTCATATAGTGAGTCTCATAAGTTGTCTTGTTTATACTAGTGGGAATTTTTCATTATAGAACTTGGCTTGTATATTCCTACGATGGGCTTCCTCAAATGCCCTAGGTCTTCGTGAGCAAGCAAGTTGGATGCACACCCACTAGTTTTCTTTTGTTGACCATTCATAGCTCTAGTGCATCCGTTGCATGGCAATCCCTACTCGCTCACATCGATATCTATTGATGGGCATCTCCATAGCCCATTGATACGCCTAGTTGATGTGAGACTTTTTCCTTTTTTGTCTTCTCCACACAATCCCCATCATCATATTCTATTCCACCCATAGTGCTATCTCCATGGCTCACGCTCATGTATTGCGTGAAGGTTGAAAAAGTTTGAGATTATTTAAGTATGAAACAATTGCTTGGCTTGTCATCAGGGGTATAGAAGTTGGGAACATCTTTGTGTGACGAAAATGAAGCATAGCCTAACTATATGATTTTGTAGGGATAAACTTTCTTTTGCCATGCTATTTTGAGAAGACATGATTGCTTTGATTAGTATGCTTGAAGTATTATTATTTTTGTGCCAATATGAACTTTTGTCTTGAATCTTTCGGATCTGAATTTTCATATCACAATTAAGAAGATTTAGATTGAAATTATGCCAAAGTATCACTCCGCATTAAAAATTCTTTTTTATCATTTACCTACTCGAGGACGAGCAGGAATTAAGCTTGGGGATGCTTGATATGTCTCCAACGTATCTATAATTTTTGATTGCTCCATGCTACTTTATCTACTGTTTTAGGCAATATTGAGCTTTATTATCCACTTTTATATTATTTTTGGGACTAACCTATTAACCGGAGGCCCAGCCCAGATTTGCTGTTTTATGCCTATTTCAGTGTTTCGAGGACAAGGAATATCAGACGGAATCAAAACGGAACGAAATCAACTAGAGAAGTTATTTTTGGAAGGAAACCCACCTGATGGACTTGGACCCCACGTTAGAAGATACGGGAGGTGCTCACGAGGGTGGGGGGCATGTCCTCCCCCCCGGGCGCGCCCCCTGCCTCGTGGGGCCCCCGTAGCTCCACCGATGTTCTCCCTGCACCCATATATACCTACGTACCCTAAAACTTACAGAACAGAATATAGATCGGGAGTTCCGCCGCCGCAAGCCTCTGTAGCCACCAAAAACCAATCGGGACCCTGTTCCGGCACCCTGCCGGAGGGGGATCCCATCACCGGACGCCATCTTCATCATCCCGGCGCTATCCATGATGAGGAGGGAGTAGTTCACCCTCGGGGCTGAGGGTATGTACCAGTAGCTATGTGTTTGATCTCTCTCTCTCTCTCGTGTTCTCTCTCGTGTTCCATCTATGGCACGATATTGATGTATCCCGAGCTTTGCTATTGTAGTTGGATCTTATGGTGTTTCTCCCTCTCTACTCTCTTGTGATGAATTGAGTTTCCCCTTTTGAGTTATCTTATCGGATTAAGTCTTTTATGAACACTTGATGTATGTCTTGCCATGATTATCTGTGGTGACAATGGGATATCATGTGCCACTTGATGTATGTTTTGGTGATCAACTTGCGGGTTTCGTGACACTTGGGAACCTATGCATAGGGGTTGGCGCACGTTCTTGACTATTCGGTGGTAGCTTTGCAGCACTCTTTGAAGTACTTTTATGTTGGTTGGATGAATCTGAGATTGTGTGATGCATATCGTATAATCATACCTACGGATACTTGAGGTGACAATGGAGTATCTAGGTGACATAAGGGTTTTGATTGATTTGTGTCTTAAGGTGTTATTCTAGTACGAACTCTTTTATAGATCGATCCGAAAGAATAGCTTTGTGGTGGTTTCGTACCCGACCATAATCTCTACGTTTGTTCTCCACTATTAGTGGCTTTGGAGTGACTCTTTGTTGCATGTTGAGGGCTTGTCATATGTTCTATCTATGTTATTATTGTTGAGAGAACTTGCACTAGTGAAAGTATGAACCCTATGCCTTGTTTCCTATCATTGCAATACCGTTTACGCTCACTTTTACCACTTGCTACCTTGCTGTTTTTATTATTTCAGATTACAAAAATCTATATCTACTATCTATTTTGCACTTGTATCTTCATCTCTTCGCCGAACTAGTGCACCTATACAATTTACCATTGTATTGGGTGTGTTGGGAACACAAGAGACTTTTTGTTATTTGGTTGCAGGGTTGCTTGAGAGAGACCATTTTCATCCTACGCCTCCTACGGATTGATAAACCTTAGGTCATCCACTTGAGGGAAATTTGCTACTGTCCTACAAACCTGTGCACTTGCAGGCCCAACAACGTCTATAAAAAGAAGGTTGTGTAGTAGACATCAACCTGTCACTGTCCGCCTTGTTCTTTCCATTGCTGTTTCACGTGGTTGGTCTCTGCAACAGTTGGATGTCCAAAATGCCTTCCTCCATGGCATTCTTCAGGAGGATGTTTACATGCGTCAGCCTCCTGGGTGTGAGGATCCTTCTGTACCCAGATACTTGTGTAAGCTCCACAAGGCTCTCTACGGTCTCAAGCAGGCTCCTCGTGCGTGGTACTCTCGGTTAAGCTCTAGACTACAACAACTTGGTTTTTTGGCATCAAAGGCTCATACATCACTCTTCGTTTTCAACCGTGGTGATGTCACTATTTTCATGTTGGTCTATGTTGATGATATCATCGTGGCCAGCTCATCCCCTTCTGCCACGACCAAGTTACTTGCTGATCTTCAAGCCTCGTTTGCTCTCAAGGATCTTGGCCCCTTGTTATTTCCTTGGAGTTCAGGTGACGTCCTCGCCAGGGGGCACTGTTCTGTCTCAACAGAAATATATTGGCGACATACTTCACCGTGCGAACATGGAAAATTGTAAGGTATCTACCACGCCCATGTCTTCAAGTGAAAAGATCAGCAAGGAAAGTGGATCACATCTTGGCCAGGATGACATCACTAAATATCGGAGTTTGGTTGGGGCGCTTCAGTATTTGACACTCATGAGGCCGGATATTTCTTTTGCAGTCATTCGAGTTTGTCAGTTCTTACACATGCCAACCACTGTGCATTTTTCAGCTGCCAAACGCATTCTGCGGTATTTAAAGCACACACGTGATATGGGCCTCCTCATATAGAGATCACCCTCGTTGTTGCTGAGTTGCTTCTCGGATGCGGATTGGGATGGGTGCAGTGATGATCGAAGATCCACAGGCGGTTTTGCGGTATTTCTTGGACCCAACCTTGTGTCTTGGAGCTCAAGAAAGCAAGCCACAGTCTCACGTTCGAGTGCTGAGTCTGAATACAAGGCACTAGCAAATGGAACAGCTGAAGTGATTCAGATACAGTCTGTTCTTGGTGAACTTGGAGTTTTTATGTCTTGACCTCCTGTTCTGTGGTGTGACAATCTGGGTGCTACCTATTTGTCTGTCAACCCAGTCTTTCATGCCAGAATGAAACATATAGAGATGGATTTTCATGTTGTACGTGAAAGGGTCGCGGCTAAAGCACTTGATGTGAGATTCATCTCTTCCAAGGACCAGACTGTTGATATCTTCACAAAACCATTGGCAGAATCGGTGTTCGTCTCAAATAGACACAATCTCAATCTTCTAGCACGAAGCTTAGATTGAGGGGGGGTGTTAAACACGCTAGATATTGTACAGGGAGTTAGTTAGTATCTCTTATCCCTTTGTAGTCATTATCTCGTGTAACAACTTGTATCTATCTATGTATCCCGGTGCGTCGGTTGTGCCCTAGTGGCCAAGTATAAATATACATCCTGAGGCCACCCTTAGGGTTGTGCCGATCCAATTCTCTCTTCTCCAGTTTTCACAGGAACCTCGGGTCTGTCCGCTAGATGGGTGTGTGGTAGGATTAGGGTTGAGGGTGATGCTGTCGAGGCCGTTGCAGTGGTATCGCGTCGGAATAAGTTTCTCCGGGCTCCGTTCGTGGCCAGGCGAGGCTTTTGCCTTCGTCTAGGAGCCAGCGGTGTGGGGGATCCCCGGATCCCGTCGAGGTCGCGGGCTATGGTGGCTGGAGGTCCATCGACACTGGCCGTTTGGGTCCTCAGATGGGCGATGGATGCAGGGAAACGAAGACCCTTCTTCTTCCTTGCCGGTATGATTTGTTGCTGCTGTTCTTCTCCTTTCTCTGTGCTGATGCTGGAGGGAGATCCTGCTTTGCCCGGGCGGATGGCCCGGTCGCGGTGCTAGACCGGTCGGAGGACTCGAGTTCTCTTCCTTCAAGAAGGGACACTTTTCGCGGTATTCAAAGCCAAAGATGGTGACGGCTGTTGTAGGTGTGTTGGATTGATGTCCATGCCTTCTCAGCGCTGGTGTCAAGAAAGAAGGAAGCAGCGTGGTGGCAATTGTACCGTGGTTGAAGATGATGACCTGCTTGCGCCTGGTTGCAGATCCTTCTGCTGCAGGGGTCTTCTCTCAAGATCCAGGGATGATGACACAGGGCTCCGGAGATCTTCTTGTGTTATGTTTGTCTTAGGGTACTCTAGGTGTTCATGGTTCTTTGTGTTTGTGTTTTAGTGTACTTATAAGGGTCAAGTACTTTGTATTGTTTCGTGATTTGAATGCAAAAAATTCTAAAAAAAGGAAGGGAAAATAATCCTATACGACCGGGTCTCACGTATCGATCGTACGACCCTGTCGATTGAACGACACCTGGGTTTGTGAATCTTAAAGCAATCAACTGAATACTACTGAATCCCATCTTCCCCATCAGGCCATCAACTGTTCTTCCCATCTTCCCCATCAGGCCATCAACTGTTCTTGCGCCACAGCGCCTCGCCGTACGGGCTTCAGTCGTCCCCCGGCGTGATTGACATCCTGTAGGCTGTCCACGGCGCCAAGAAGCTCGCCGGCGACCTCGGAGTTGATGCTCGCCTGTTCGTTAAATCCATGGAGAAAAGATTGGTGGTGGCGGTCCTTTTCTTGATCTGCCGCTCTTGTTTCTTTCTTTGGCTCTTCTCTCGCCGGCGGCGCACGCGGCGGTGGTGACATGCCATCCAAACCACCTCATCGAGACATGCCATTCATGGGGAATCTCACCGCCGTCGGCGTCCTTCACATCACGTGGTCCGGCGACGAGTGCTGCGGCCCCTGGAACGACGTCGGCTGTGATGGCGCTGGCTGCTCCACGGTGCTCCGCCTACCCAGGCTGAACGTGCTCGCCGGTAATAGCGTCTCTCTCGTCAGGCTCGTCGGGAAGGGATAAGTATATTGTGCTATACGGATTTCCTTACATTTCAAGGTGTTCAGCGTAAATTGCCATAGCCACGCGTCGTTCAATAGGCAGGGTCGCTCGAGCCGCAGCGAATGACCCGGTCATATAGGATTATTTTCCGCCAGGAACATGCTATGCGTGGGCCGTGTATCTTTTTAAAAGATTCGTCGCCTGGCGCCATCCAACTGCCCAGCCTCGTCCTCATCATTGCGACAAAGGTAGTGCTACAGAAAACCTTTGCAGCAAAGTTTGTGTTGCACAAACATTTGCAATAGACGTCGTGTTGCAGAAATTTTGCAACATAGGTAATGTTGTAAAATTATTTCGGTCTTCAACTTTTTGCAACATACATGTTGTTGGGAATTTTCATAACACAGATGATGTTGCTGAAAAAAATGCAACGAATATTAGGTTACAGAAATGTCGTTGCAGTTGCCGACAGCACCGTCGTCATTTGCCGCCAACTGCAAGGCCAACCACCTCCGAGCGCCGCCAATCCCCATCGTTGGTCGCATCGGCTAGCAAGCTCGCATGCTCTCTCCATGGGCGCTTGCTGTTGTAGCCGCTAGCTGTTGCTTGTACGATGTCTCCATGTGCGCTCTCCGTCCTAGTCGTGGGAGTCGCCACCTCCCTCCTTCTGTTGACGTCGACCAGGCCTTGGTCGAGGAGGTTTGACTGGCATCAAAGAACCGAGCACTTTGGCCCTCAGCAATAGGAATCAAACCTGTCTAGCGAACGGGTATCGATTCCGGAGCTTGATTGCATAGCGGACAGGCCGCTGGCTTAGGCAAGTCCTCCTTTCCAGCCGGTCCGCCATCTAGATACGGTTCCGCATCACCAGCCAGATAAACAGTTTCTCGTTAAGGGGCGCCTTGCACTTCCATAAAGCCGGTTGCATAATCAGTGTACTCGGATTCGAAGAAAAATGCTTGATATGCCGAGCTGGCGAAATACATACCATTTGCCGAGAGCCTCCAGGAGAAACTATCCTCAGCATCGTTAAGAGCTGGAGTCGCCCGCACTGCATGTCATAAGCTCAGGAATTCAACGAGGGCAGGCACAGAAAGGGTCCCTCAATATCCTGAATCCACTGATCGTCATGGAGGCAGTCAGCCACCAACCGCTGCTTTCCGCCTTTAGCACGAATGAGTGGAAACAAATTTGGAGCAATGTCAAAGGAACTGTGGCCTTCCAGCCACTTATCATGCCACTCATTCCCTAAATTGCATTTTGTTGCCGCAAGGAATAGATCTTTGGCCTCTTCAGGAATAGATACTGGCAGTCCAGACCAAGCTCTCAGAGGACCAAACCGCTCGAGCAAAGACCAATAGATCCTCAGCGCCCAATTCAGCAACTTCAGACTGTGGATATCCCTAAGCCCCCAGAATGCTTGGGACGGCAGACTTGGCCCCAAGCCACCAAACAAGGGCAACCCTTGGCTTCTTCCGCACCTCGCCAAAGGAAATTACGACAGAGCGTGTTGATGCACTTATTAAGAACCCAACGCGGAAGGTCCAAGGACAACATATGGTAAACCACAATAGCAGTCCACATTGACGTGATAAGCACCAATCTCCCACTCCGGTATAGCATGGAAGTTCTCCAAAAAGCCTATCTGTGGACCAGCTTGTCCACTAATGAGCACGAGGTGGTAGAGGAAGACCCAAATAATTGCAAGGGAACTCTGAGACTTGACAGGATAAGGAAGCCGCCAGCTCTCCGAGATTAATACCGTCACACCGACGGCCCAAAGCCCAGAAACCTCACCGAAAACATCTAGAATAACCTTAAGGGACGCCAATTCAGATTTTTTTTAGGCCTTAGGAAGATAGCCATGTCGTCCGCGTAAAGAGATAATCGATGACGCACCCCCCATCTGTCCAATTTCTCAAATACTCCGTTCAGCTCAGCATAATCCATCATGGCATTAAGAACATCCATCACCAGAAGAAACAAAAGGGGGATAAGGGATCCTCTTGCCGAAGCCCGTGAGCATGCCAAATGCAGGAGCTCGGGCGACCATTGATCAGGACTTGGAACTAGCCAATGAGAGGAGAGCAATCGAACCGCACCAAAGCCAGTTAGAAAATGGATTCCTATTTGAAGACGAGGACGGAAACCATGAGACCTCAAAATGTTCAGTAGGAAGGGCGAAGAAACGGAATCAAAGCCCGGAAACACTGATTTGCCAATGGCAGACAGGTGAAGACTTCACAGCTTAGTGGCTCACAATACTGCCAGATGGGTTTCTACAGTAGTGATTCAAATGATTCTTGAAAGAATGCACAGTAAACAAATATGGCGCTGTAGGTACCCAGTAGACCATGGCCAAACAACCTGACCCTCAACTCTGTCACTAGTCTGGATATTGCAATGACCAAAGGAGAGAAGTGCTGGGCTAATCATTGGGTCATCAAGTTCTCTTTCAAGGTCTTTCAACCATTCTAGAATTGGTGATTCTCCTCGGTACCGCAGCAAGCACTGTTGGTGCAATTTGCTCAATGGAATCTGCTGAAATGCCATCCAAATGACTACAGATGCACGCAACATGACCTGACACCTTCTGACTGCAAGACAGTTTGAATTCATTCCATGGTTTCAATGGCATTGTCCATCTCAATCCAAGCAACCAAACAAGAAAGCTGAAGATCCAATCACCCCAAGCTCGACTGGCCAACGGAGTCCACCGCAAAATTCTCACCATGCACCTGATCATTTCCTTTCCATACGAATCCACAGAGCTTCTTGTCAATCGCCTGCCCCAGCCACAAATCAGTCGCCAACATCGAGTGAATCTTCAATCGTTTGTGCAGGTCAACGTGACACAACTTCCAGGTCGACAGGAAACTCCCAAATATCTTATAGAAAACTGAGAGAAAGGGAAACGAAGGCCTCGAGCAATGATATCATGTTCGTGCTCATCAAATCTGATACGGCCCATCGAGTTCTTCTTGTGGATATTGAACTTTAGCCGTTTGGTTTAACTGAAAAGCAGCATGATGCCCAGAATCATCCCACTTATCTCCTCTAGTAAGTTTAGGAACACGGCCACATCATCTGCATAATACGATATCCTGTTGTGAGCCCCTGCGACTTAACCTGCACAAAATGCATATTGCACTCGCTTTGTATATGAATCTGTTGAGGATGTGAATCTACATTAATCATAAATACCATCAGGGACGGGGTTTCCCTGTATCAACCCTCTACACCAATTTGTAACACCACACCCATGGGCTGTCACCCTATACTTTGTAACTGGGCCTGGGCTACGAGATGGGCCGTTCATTGGAGGTTAGTTCCCACACAGCACAGGCTACATATGCAATCAGGAGAGCACAAGGAAGGGCAGCGAATGAATGACTGAAACTTCTGAAGCTCCTCACCTCTGCTCTCGCTCCTCACCTCCGCCTCTCTGTATTCCTCACATCTCTTTGCTGATTTCTCATCCCAAATCTCCACTGTATCTTCAACTTGTATCAACGATTGGTACTGAATCCGTTTGTCCGTCCCATCTCTGTACTTGGGTCGTGACAGTTTGGTAATCAGAGCCCCAAATTTCCTCAAAATTTTGCTTCCGCTGTGTGTTCCTCAACTCTCTCGGCCAGATTCGTAACATCCACTGCCCTGGGTGTGATTTGCTTCGGTGAATCGCACAAAATCCCTGGGCTAGGTTGGATCAGCTTGGAGTGGAACAACAGTGCCATCCAAAACACTCACACAGAGGCAAGAAACAATCACCACCCACTTCCTGCCTACCAGGTGTTCGACGAAATGTCGAGCCAAAAAGAGGTGTTCACCGGCGGCGTTCTCCGTGTCACCGTGCACCATGTGTACTACCCGGTCAGTGAGGAGACGTTGCAGCAGGTGTTTACAGTGTATGGTGTGGTGAAGATCTCTATGTTCCAGAGAATCGACCATGTGGAGGCAGTGGTTCAACTTCGATCAAGAAGCGGGGCAGCGCAGGCTCTCGCCATGCATGGCCGGTGCATCTACGAGTGTCCCTGCCTCCTCAACATCCAAGACGTGTCGCCGGAGTACAATCTGCACTTGTGCTCGCTGCTCGAGCAGAAACAGATCGCAACCGTGGCCGAGTACACAGCGACGTTCTGGGAATGCGTACAACGTGTACTGGATATCAACCCCAACCTGAGCATCAAGAGCTTCATCCAACAGTACATCGAGGGCTTGCGGGAAGATATTCAAGATGCCGTGCGGTCGCGATCTCCATCAAGCATCACCGGTGCTTCGTCCCCTGCCCGGATAAGAGAGGATGAAATCGCTGAGGAGGCGGAGATGGCTGCAGAGAAACTGGACGACGACCAGGGAGTTAACGTGCTCATGCCTACGGTGTTAATCTTGGACGTCTTCCCTGATCTCGCTGCCTTAGCAGAGTGTGGTGCAGACCATGACATCATCGCCAATGACAGCAATAGCCTTGCTCCAACGACGCCTATCACATGTTCGATGCAGTACCCGAGTCATGACTCCACTGTCGATATCTTCCTTGAGCCCGCGGCCTCTACTATGTGCGAAGAGACCCTCGACATCGAAGCCATCAGTGTTGCTGCACCAATGCACATGGCATGCTCGACTGGTGGTCTGACCCGTGCTGATGTCAACATTCCGGTGGTCACACCCCTGATTCCGTGGAGTGTGACCCCATCCTCCACAGCTCCTCCAGATGTTGCGCCAACCTCACTGCAGTGGCCATTTTCCATCCTTGAATGGGACACCAGGGCGCCGACAAGATGTTTGACCCCCTGCTTAAACCATATTGGTGTGTTGACCCCCATGTACATGCTGGATGAGAGTGTGACAATCGAACAACAAGGACAAGTGCCACGACCAATGCCATGGCCTTCGTTCAAATGCCATTCGGAAGCAACAAATCCTCAAGATCCATGGGCAGCAACTCAAGATATATTTGAGAAACCATCTACGGATCAGCCACATGAGGATCTCAAATGTTATGTTGCCCGTTTGGCCTTGCGCTGGACTAGCTCGTCTGCTGGAAATTATTTACGAGTACTTGCTGCACTGAGAAGTTCCTGCTATGAGTTCTATTATATTGTGGGGGCTTGCGGTCATTGGCACTGTCCATATATATGCAGCAGTGGCGTTCATCTCATCGAGCAAGTCATTTGGAGTCTATGAGGGCTGGTCTTGCTATATTGAACACGGAATTGAAAGCCCAAGTTTTATTCAACAATATTCTAGTGGAATTTGTGAGTAAGCATCATAGTTTTTAAGGCGGTAAGGCGACCTAAGGCGCTGGGGGGGCGCCTTATCGCCTAGGCGACGCCTAAGCGCCTAAGGCGGACGCCTAAGCGCCTAAGGCGGGCATATTTGTAAGGCGCTGGGGGGCGCCTTATCGCCTAAGCGTCGCCTAAGCGTCCAAGGCGGGACGCCTTAAAAACAATGGTAAGCATACTGACGGAGTTTGCGATTGCTTGAGAACTTTCGACCAAGAGAAGCTTGATTCTATTTCTGAAGCGAGTGAACAAGCTACGAGGCTGTGTTATCTTGAACTGACACCTTGGGCTTATCCTTCATTATATTTCATCAAGCCTTGTTGTTCTGGACTGGATATGCAGGGGTGTGGTGCCCATAGGAGGTTGTCACCTGAACTGGCTTGTTCTACTACCAACATAGTGTTTCTTCCACAAGCAACTCAGCTGCGATCTTGGCCACCACCTCCGACTGGTACAAAATATGTTGGTACCCTTCTATACAAAACTACAGGCATGCTATGGGTTCCTTCCCTCAAAAATCAAGTTCACTGGCTTGGGAAGTCACCATGGCCAGCCCCCGAGCAAGAGCAGACAAATAGGGGTGTACAGGTGAACCATGACAGCAGGAACTTTGTTGAACTTGGGTTTGACCATCTACAGAAGCAGTACAAGGGGAACTACAATATGATTCAAGGGACTGTAATTATTTACATATTTAGTGCTCTCACTTGCTGGTACAAGAGGGGTTCACTGCAATTTATTGTGGACTGGACCGTCTGCGACGGGCGTCGTCATCAACACCAAAGTGTTTCGGAGATGTTCATAGCAGGGCTGAATTATGAGATGGATCATCAACCTCAAGGCACCTTGGTACCTGCAGTCATGTTGTTGCAACAACTCCGACCTACTAACCAGCTGCTTATTTCTTGCTGGTCATGGCCGCAAGCAAGAAAAAGGGTGCAACACTGCACAGTGTACTGGCCACCATGGGACAAGTCAATGTCAATGGATTTTGTAGAGACAAAGGGCAGTTTGAATTATTTCAGGTACGCATATGATCCTTCTGTCAGCCATGTGCAGAAATTGTTTGAAGCTACCAAATCAGCCAATGACCTCAATACTATTGCTGCTATATTAGACAAATACCCCTACCATCCAGACTCATTATTACCATTTGCTGATATGTTCAAATATTCTGGAGAACATCACTCTTCAGCAGATGCCGTCGAGAAGTGTCTATTTGCACTGGAGTGTGCTTGGCATCCATTATTTAGTCCACTGCAGGGCAACTACCAGTTGAAATACAACCAGGACATAAATAAGCCATTTCTTACATCCCTGCTCAGTCACATGAAAATCCTGGATCGGCATGGTTGTCACTGCTCAGCTTTAGAGGCATGCAAGTTTCTTTTTTCATTGGATTCTGACAACCCAAAGGGTGTTGTGTTTTGCATTGACTCCTTGGCTCTAAGATCGCAGCAGTACATATGGTTGGAACAGTTTGCTGAAGAGTATCAGTGGGATAACTTTCTTTGGCTGCTCTCCATTTTCTCCTTTTCTCTAGCCATTTCATGGACCCAAATACTCAAGAGTGTGTTCTTAGGCCAGCATGGGCGTTCGCCTGGTGATGCAATAGAAAATATTCAGAAAATTGGCATTGAGTTGGGAGGACTGAACACTACCAAGCAAACTTATGAAGAGGATTGCAATTTCTTTCATCAGCTTGTGCTAAGCAGTGCGATCGTCCGGAAGCACATACTTCTACTATATGATCCAGGTGGCTTCGCTCTTCGGCTAGGCGAGTGTGGCGGCATTCCCGATTCAAGGATGTTCATCATCGGCTTGAGGGCAAGCCGAATTTCAAGGGAGGAAGAGTGTAACACCCCACCCATGGGCTGTCACCCTATACTTTGTAACTGGGCCTGGGCTACGAGATGGGCCGTTCATTGGAGGTTAGTTCCCACACAGCACAGGCTACATATGCAATCAGGAGAGCACAAGGAAGGGCAGCGAATGAATGACTGAAACTTCTGAAGCTCCTCACCTCTGCTCTCGCTCCTCACCTCCGCCTCTCTGTATTCCTCACATCTCTTTGCTGATTTCTCATCCCAAATCTCCACTGTATCTTCAACTTGTATCAACGATTGGTACTGAATCCGTTTGTCCGTCCCATCTCTGTACTTGGGTCGTGACACAATTGTGATCTTAGATGGCAGATTCACATATGTACCATTCAACCCGTGGAAGTTCCTGCTATCCATGCTGAAAACCGATAACACCTGCATAATGCTCTGTTTGATGATGTTCTAGCAAGTTCAGATTATGGCCATGTATCCATCCAGACCCAGTGCGTTGCCAGGGAGAAGTAATTCAGAGCCCTAGATTCAGTATGTGAGCACCGACCTGGATTCGACGCAAGCAGAATACTGTTAGTGGTAGCTCATGATCCGCCAATTAAAATATAACAGTTGAATGAAGTTCTTCCTCTTTGATGACGCATGTGAAAAAGGGAAAGATTGAAAGCATGTCCTAGTAGTACCAAGAAAAAGGATGACCAATCAGACAATAATGTACAGATTACACAAGACATCTCATACAAGGAGTTAATGTAGGTAGGTCTATCTGAAAACGCAATTCACTATAATAAATTGACAAGCAAAAGCATTGAAGGGCAGTACATTGCCCTATGGGGAAATCATCGTGTTTTAGAAATCTGTCCTTGTAGTATTACAAAATAGCATCAAAATGTTGGCAGTGTAAAGGATAAAATGATGAAGAAAAATTGATTGAAAAGGTAATTTTAGAGCTTAGTATAGCTCTCCAGGAATTATCTTTAGTTGACATGATTAGGAGTTACAGAATAAGTTTTTGAATTTGAAGTTTAATTTTGATTTGACCTAAATCCAAGAACTTTACTGAAGCTATTTTAGAGACAATTTTCAGAGGTCATCATTACACTACTTTCGGACTTGAGCAGCATATGTTTATTATGCCTTTTCAATAAGTTACTGAGAGATGCTACTAGATCAAGAACAGAAAGAATATACCACTCTATACATACCACATAAATAGTGTTATAACATTAGTTGGTAAATACCACAAAATATTACCTGCAATTGCACACTAGCATTTAATTTGTTGGCACTATTGTAGCTTCAAACTGGCACCTGCATGGATACAGTCACGTTAGCAAGGGTTTCAGTATTATAATGAGCAAACATATGTGCTTCAGTTACCTTGCACTGACCAGTTTTTTCATTCAACATTTTCAACTTTGGAAATACAATATCCACGAGACTGGGACGGTCTTTTCGTTTTTCATTGCAACAGTCCAAACCAATCTTAAGCATTTCTATTACCTCGAGAATTTCACTATCTGAAATTTGCAATGTCTCATCAATTACTTTCGTTTTTTTTAGTGCATTTTTCTGATCATCATCTTTCCAGAACCCAGAATCAGAAAGCTGAGATTTAACAGATTGAATAATGCCAGCAAACCGACCAGTGACAAGCTGAATCAGAATTACTCCAAAAGCAAATGTATCCGACTGTGATGTCAACTGCCCAGTCATCAAAAATTCTGGATCAGCGTACTGACGCGTTCCAACTCGTTTACCACCGGTCACATGCATCTTAGTACCACTGTGGCTTGTATTTTTCAGTATACGGGATATCCCAAAATCCCCCAACTTGACATTATGTGATGCATCAAATAGTATGTTGCTAGGTTTCAAGTCGCCATGGGCAACTGGTTCTGATCTGCTGTGCAAGAAAATAAGGGCATCGCATATGCTAAAAGCAACTTTGACTCTCTCCCTCCATGTAAATGTGGCTCTGCGGAAGAGAATTTTTTCATCCAGTGTTCCATTAGGAAGAAACTCATAAACGATTGCCAGCCTTTCTTTGCATGCCCCAATTAATCGAACAAGATTAGGATGTTGAATTTTACCAAGTATAGTCACCTACAATTCAAAAAAGATATTAAATGTACAAGTAAAGTGATGTTACAACATAAAAGTGACATATCTGTTACAAGTATCAACATTTCAAGATTTCTCAGTTTAAATGGGCATCCAAGGGTTACATTTCAAGATCATATCCAAACCAATGCTCCATAAAGTATGACAACAGAATTCATGCTGTTTTCTGTGTGTAGGGAGGGGAGTGGCAGAAAAGTTGTAGATTCTAGAGAAGTCGTGAATAAATATAAAAGACTAGGAGCTGGCTAGCTCACCACCAGTGGACAAAGTAATATATGATGCATATAGCTAGATATGCAGAAGTATATAGATTCTGGAAAAGTCATGAATAAGTAAAAGACTAGGAGCTGACTAACTCACCACCAGTGAACAAAGTAATATATGATCTATTTAGCTAGATAAGCACACTAGTCAAATGTCTTGATATGTTATTAGTGCTTAGACACACAAGGAACACAACTGGATTCAGGGATAACAGATTTTGGTGAAATGTGATAAGGAGCTGCATTTTTCATTACAATTTCGGACTAAGCAAAAGTCATAATTCAGTTATCATATACTCACCTCTGTGTCAAATGCTCTCATACATTGCGCATTCTTCTTCGCGATTGCACTTACAGCATGAAGGATCTTAATGGCAACCAGTGTGTCATACATACATACCTTGTAGACAGTACCATAACCTCCTGACCCAATTTTTTCAAACTTTTTCATTGCAGAATCTATAACGGAACCTTTGGTTCTGTAATTTCCTGAATGAAACACATGATTGTAAGAGACAAACAAGATACAGTTTTCTTTTCTGCTTACATCAAATGCATAATGCGCCTAAGCTAGACAACCAAATAGCAAGAAATAAGAAATGCAACCATTAGAAACACAAAAGAGTAATAGCCATGTATACCTGATCCATTACCTTTAGTGCCCACACCTAGCCGCTTTGCCTCCTCCTCCTCCTCCTCCTCCTCCTCCTCCTCTTCCTCCTCCTCTGTAGTGGTGGTGGTGGTGGTGGTAGTAGTAGTAGTAAGAGAAGGAAGAGGGGGGCGAGGAGAATAAGGAAGCCATCCTTGAACTCCCATTCCAGAAATGTAGTTTTTTCCTAGTACAGACCAAAAAAGTTGTAAACATTTAAGCTTCCAACAAAAAGAAGTCCGCCCATTTGCTAGTTTATTATGGATACCACAGTTACAGGTATCCTCTATACCTGATTGTTGACTCACACAATCCACACGTGGGTGCCTGGCATCCCTCTCCTCTGATTTGCACTAGCATTTCCCACAAAGAAAGCTCAATATGAGCACACAGGAGACTAATGCAATCAAGCAATTACCGAAAAAGGCCAAGACAAAATGCTACATATATAGTTTTCTATTTTGCACTATTTGCTCAACTTCATAAAAAACAAATCGAAGGGCATGATTTGCTCAACAATCCATTTATTGTCACACCAAGTTATCATGATATAGGTCAAACAAAATGGCATCAAGATATGACCTGAAGCAGCAGTCAGTGAGCATATACTGTACAGAAATTTGAGTACATGAAACACTACAAAAAAATGTGTCCAAAACCTAGATGGGCAATCATATGCAAAAATAATTAACTGACTACCTCTAGAACCATTCCAGCATTTTGATCCCTGAGATCCAAAATAACTATGATATCACCTATAATAAAAAAAAGATAGATGTTATTGACAAAGAGTAGTGAAACTACTAGGATGAAGTAACATGTTTATGGCATACCTTCTATAGCGACACCAACTTGATTCGCTAAAACTGCCGGCTTTAAATCTCTAACCACCTGATGATAAAAAAAATATCAGATAAATTACATATGAATAAAGATGGAAGAGAACGAAGTCATAAGTTCCCTTTCAAGGAAATATTATAACTTTAAGTCATGTGGTATATTAGGATATGTATCTTATGAAATACACAAAATGAACCAACATAATCTCACTGATGTGTATCTTCTTGAGGATATAAAATATCACTTGTGAGTTGACATCTAGTAGCAGCCATTCCAATTATGACATTGAGGACCGCCAGAGCATGGCGTGTTACCTTAATATCATCTCGCTTCAGGCAATGATCATAGAATGAGATCTCGCCAGTTTTCTCAAAGGCTGAGATTTGTTTCTGGGTCATTTTCTTCACTTTATTTGTTACCTTGTGCAGGTCGTTGCCCAATCTTTCACCTAGCACACTAAGGAAATAAAAAATATTGAGCGATGAATGGAAATGTGCAATGATTCTTGTGCTTTTAGGGTCACATACCTTCCATTAGGTTCAGCCCGTGCAACAGAGTACTTATTGAGTTTCTTAGATGAAGTGACAGTCACAACATTCAGTGGTACTTCAAGAGCTATATTGTGCTGTTCACGAATATTGTGGCCAAGCCCAATAATCGTCATCTTATCTACACTTTGCTCAAGACGCTCATCTCTCTGATAATGTGGAAAACAAAACAGAACGTAAATTTATAAGTAAATTATTATGGGGAAAATATACTAAAGATTATTCAGGTGAATAAGAGTCACCTCCCCAGTTTCTGAAGGAAAATTGCAGAAAAGAATGCTCTCCTCTGACTTGTTTGACACCTTGCGTAGATTTCGGTAAAGAACTTCAGTAAAGAAGGGTGTAAATGGAGCCAATACCAAACAAATTGTCACAAGGGCCTACACAGTTGAGATGCCTTAGCGAATTATAGAAAGAAACACCAAACAGTAAAGTTTGCATGATCAGTGGGTCATTAATACATTAAACAAAGCAGTAATTGTATGAGATGGTATTCAGAGGACAAAAACAATATTCCAGAGGCTTTGAATAATGTTCTTATGGAAGATGAGGAAAGGAAAGTGACAATAAAATCATGACAATGCCAGTTGTCGATTGTTGATATACTTCAAGAAGTAATGGCAGGTGCATAATAGTGCTACAAACAAATTGGCCTGTTGCCAGTAGTTCAAACCCAATTAACACTTAATCAATCTTATAAAGCAAGAGAGATGAAATTTTAGTTGAGATTTATTAGTAATTGAGTACAGGATTGGAAGCTAAAACGGCTTATCTACCAGCCATAGTTGAGAAATAAACATGCACAGCTGGATATATATACTTACATGGTAGATTATTGAAAGAGAGATTATATGGTCCTCTCGGTCAGTACAGCCGACAAGACGGAAGTAATTAAAATGCACATAAATTTCAGCAAGATTGTCAATGTATTTTACCAAATATGGCACAACCTGCAGGAGTAGGCAAGCCGGCAAATTACATCAAGTGGTCATAATATGGAAGGAGAATTGATATTTCCAGAAAATAAGTATCCAGCAGAGAATCTATTAAGAACTAACCGTGTAAAGCGGATCATCCATTTCTTGGCGAACAAATTTGACGAGACGTACAGTTACTGAGTGTAGCCAGCCATCTAACACATTGGATGACATCAGAAGTGAAGCATGGTCAATGGGAGAAAATGCTGTGAGGTCCTCGCTGTGAAGTTTCTTTGCATTTTGGACAAGAAATTTATACAAATTATACCATCGGGGGAGTACAGCTTTCACCTGGTCCATTTGAAAAATGTTAAATGAAATTAATGTCCTTTTACTCCAGCAAAGCATATAGGAGCTTGGTGATTGATACTCCAGTAGCCTGCCCATATCTTGGTGGGGCATAATAAATAGAAGACACTTACAGAATCAGAAATACCACTCAATTTGAAATGTAGAGACTGCACCCATGCAACTTGAGAATTTACCAAATATAGCCTTACAGCGTCCTGGCAAAGAAGAGAAACCAAATTTAGTTGCAAACTCTTAACTATGACAAATCATGAATCGCAAGCCTTAAGATGTGAAAATATGCATGGATCTTCTGATTGATATTTTGTTGGTGAAATGAAACTGACCACAGAATTAATAAATATTGATTATTCTATGCCTGAGGATCGTATCAGGACATGTCTCATGATAACAAGTGCCTATCTAAATGCATTGGAATCACAAGAAGGGAAATATATCTTGTAGAGTAGAGATATTAACCTTGCCACCAGATAACTTTTCAAGTTTCTCAATGGAATCCATAACTAGAATTTCTTCGCCATCATCACTGATCCACAACGGAAGTGGTGTACCACAAATTTTACTTCTGTTAACATGCCAGTCCCTAGCACCTTCTAGAGTGTGATGGAACTCTTCCTGCATGCATTCATTCTTAACAAGGAAATAGATAAAACACCATACTATATCAACCTTCACAAATATACTGTGGTCAGACAACCGAAGTCTCAAGCCGTTTCATGACATTAAATAATGCAATCGGTGGAAACAGCAGGTCATACATGGTCTCCTTGTGCTTGCACCGCCAAAGAAGATCATCAAACTTTTGGAGAAGATTGAAAGAGGATTCCTTTGGGCTGGCCGCGCCGAGGCTAATGGAGGCAATTGCCACGTCAACTGGCGGCGTGTCTGCCGGCCTATCCAGTTCGGTGGCCTCGGCGTTCACGATCTCGAGCGCACTGGCCTTGCCCTTCGCATGAGGTGGCAATGGCTCAGCCGAGTCGATGATAGCAGGGCCTGGAACGGCCTTGACCTGCAATTCGCGCCCGAGGAGCGCGCGCTCTTCCTCGCCTCCACTACCATGACTATTGGCAATGGCCAACGCGCCCTATTCTGGGAGGACAGATGGATCAACGGGCGTGCAGTCCGCGAGATCGCGCCCCTCCTTTTTGCTCACATCCCCAAACGGCGTCGCAAGTCCAGAACCGTAGCGGACGGCCTTCATGCAAACCAATGGGCCACGGACATCCATGGCGCGATTGGCGTCCCGGAGATCGGAGAATACTTGCGCCTCTGGCACATGCTCACCGAAACCGCCCTCACCGACGCTCCAGACTGCATTCGCTGGAAGTGGACCGCGAACGGCGAATACTCCGCCAAGTCCGCATACCTCGCCACTTTTCAGGGATCCACCAGATGCCAGGCTTGGAAACTTACCTGGAAGTGTTGGGCACCACCTCGGGTGCGCTTCTTCCACTGGCTTGCCAACCTCGATCGGTGCTGGACGGCCGACCGCCTCGCGAGACGCAACCTGCCGCACCCACAGCGCTGCCCTCTTTGCGATCAGGCTTCGGAGACGATTCATCATCTTCTCCTGGAGTGCCCTTTCAGCCGCGAGGTGTGGCACGAGATTCTCTCATGGCTGCGCCTCTCTTGCCCTCTGCCCAATAACGATGCCACTCTCCACGACTGGTGGTGCTCTGCACGACAAGACACGCCTAAACCCATGCACAAGGGATTGGCCTCCGCTGCCTTGCTTGTCCCTTGGATGATTTGGAAGCATCGCAACGGATGCGTGTTTGAGGGCGCAACACCGTCGGTTACCTCCCTGACTGCTAGGATTAAGGATGAGGCCGCGCTCTGGGCCAGAGCTGGCGCATTGGGGCTCCGGGCCATCTTGCCACAAACCTGGGATGTCCACTAATGTGCATGTACTCTCCGTGTAAATCTGCCTCCTAGGAGGATTGTACCAAACCCCTTCTTTTCAATGCAATGAAACGCAAAAGTCTTTTGCGTTTTCTCAAAAAAAAAAATACATGGTGGCGGGGAACAAAATTGAGATAGCAAAACACTCGATGCATGATGGCAAAGCCAAGCAACGAATCAAGTACACATAAAAATAATAAAGTATTGCATTACCCAAACACATGGAAAATTTTAGATATTCATACAGTAGCTACAGCCTACAGGTATTGCATTTTGATTTCGTCGTGTAGTTATGTTATGTACGAGTTGAAATTACAGATCAGCCAACCTCATCCCCAGAAACAAGTTTTGTGCCTTCTTTTGGCACTTTCCCATGTAGTTCACATAGTTCAATACTTCACACTGGTTAGCAGCTTGTATTCCCATGAAACCCTCTGCCAGTAAAAGAACTGTTCGCACCAAATGAGCACTTAGTGGGTCCAACCGAGACGTCATAGGTTGGGAATTCAAGTCTGGCGGCAGGTTCGGTTGTGGACTGAAAGTGGAGGGATGGGTGCAAGAGGTGGTGTATAGCTGTATGTCGGGTGTTGTCGGGACTGGTGGCAGCAGGAAAGGGAAGGTTATGGCATGGTAGCATCGGCAGAAAATTGAACATGATAGAGTTGGGTGGAGCTGTAGTCGGTGGTAGGGCTAGGATGGTGAGGAGGAGGTGATGGATATGTAGGAGTCCAGGTAGGGGCTTGGACAAAGGCTGACAGTGGTAATCCGGTCAAGGTGGTGGAATGCAACCTGTCGAACATTGGGAACATGCTGTCGAAAGGGTGGCGAAGTTATCTTCTGCAATCACCATAAGTACGACAACACGAGAGACTCTCATAGCTACCAGAACACAGTGGGAACTGGAAACAGGCTAGTTCACCATAGCGGCAGGTGCCATGGCACTGGTGAAGTCCTCCTCTATCTATCAATCTCAAAGCCTTCAAACTGTATCAATCTTCTCTGAATGTTCAAAGAATCCATAGTGAACTCATCTTCCAGACAGATCCCTCTACTTTCTGCACTCTGCCACAGGACGCTTCGTCCATTCCTGGCAATGACCGACCCAGTTCCACCCGACACTCCTGTCCACAAAGGTAAGTGTCTCCTTGGTCGTCCACAAATAACCAGCAGTGACGTTGCTGAAGCCTTGGTTGCCCATATCAAATCACGGGTGCGCAGTCGTACCCCTGTCTCGCCTCACTGGTGAATCTCAAGAGTGGAGCGGAACAACAAGAATAAAGTTGAGTAGTACGAACTACAAAGGGAAGGATAAAAGCAGTAGCTCTTTTGGTCATAAGGGGACCATAGTCACTAGGTGAGAAAATACACAGTATGCCACTTGAACATTTTAATCCTACATAGCTTTCACACTGGCGACATGGACCAGGACGAAACCAATGAGTATCAAAATCATTGTTTTTAAGTTGTCCTGACTTGGATGCTTAGGCGGCAAGCCGCTGCCAATTGTGCCCACTTTAGGCGCTCCGGCGTCAGGCAGTTGATGCTCGCCTTGGGTCACCTTAAAAAATCAAAATCATGTTTTGCAAGTTGTTGTTCTATTACAACACATCATAACATAGGTGGCCCGCACACCCCTCTTCCCCACTGTTACCAGTTCAAAAACATGTATTAAAATAACCAGCCTGGCAAGCTTCAGCAGAATCAACTACCCTAATAATTACTTTAGGAAAGTGCTAAAAAAATCACATTTTATGATATCTGATTGTCCTAGGCCTCAAGGCATTCCCTACCTTATTGGCTTGTGAAGATAAATCCCTTGAATGCTTTTTCATATCTCTTGATCTTGTAGATATATCTTTAACATCACTTGATCTCTCATCAACAACCTGCTATAAAGGCTATTAGTTTCTTTAGCATGTTCGCATTAGTTTATTTTTTAGTCATCCCAGTTATCTCTAGAGCGTTCTTTAACATACGAATCCACAAAGCAAACAAGATGTGTGCTGCCAATGCGTAAGATCAAAGTAAACGGTTCATATTTTCGTATATTCTGATTACATGCTTTTACATACCTATTGTTCTTACTTCTTAGGTTTTTCTGTCCTAACAAGCTCCCACACTAGGTTTTTGGTCGACAAAGGCTAGCTTCTAGAATAACAGTCACTGATTATAATACTCCCTCCGCTCCTAAATATTTGTCTTTTTAGAGATTTCAAATAGACTACCATATACGGATGTATATAGACATATACGGAGTAGGTTTTAAAAAGTCGATGCTCTCAATCGGAGCAACCAAAATGAGATCTATCTTCACCGTTATCTTTGTTCCAACAAGATCTTCCACTAGATTCTTTCTGGATATGTTTTGACAGCTTTTTTCTCTACTTCATTTCACACTAGTCTCTACTACATTTTTACACTAATGTGAACTGCAGTTGTTGGAATCGTCTGTACTGAATATTTACAATACCTAGTAAGCAGTGAATGGCAAGAAGTTGAATGCCCTAATAAACTACATTTTCTTGTATGGTTTTTGAAGAATCCAAATCCAAAAATCTGAAAAACTGATTATTCAAATAAAAAGGTGATATAATAGAACAGGATCCTGGGTGCTGTTTTCTAATTTAAAATGACAGACCAGCATATATATATTTAAAAACTCCAAACCATAATTGACCCTACAATAAGGAGAAAAAGATCAGCAAAAAGTTGCAGGTGGTATTACTAACTATTGATGTATTGTATAATGTATGAGGAAATTATTACATACCTGAGAGTTTGTTGCAGTATTCCATTCTTCCATTTCAGATTCCATGCAATCATAAGGACAATTACTACTCAGAGTTACCAGTCCATCTTCAGTATTTAACTTTTTGTTCCCCTGCAAGAATATTGTACGCAAAGACTTGCAGCCGTCCAAGAAATACAGGTGTCAGTCATTGACCCTGGTTAAATGGTTACATGGCATGCACAAATTGATCAGGGAATAACATGGGCTACCTGTGGTACATTGGCTTCATCATTCTGTTCCAATTGATATTCATGCATCACCCACTGAGTTCTCTTACCAGATGGTGGTTCGCCTTCATAAAACTCCAGATTAAATTTCACACCAACAATAGATGTGCTAGTTGGTATTCTGATAGCATCTATGCACTTCCAGTATCCCTTTTTTGTCTTCCTAATATTGGCCCTTTCACCATTGCAATAGGACTGCTGGTCATCTGACCAGTTCAGGTACCATATGTTTCCCTGTGAATGAGATATCTTTGTAATGTATCTAACGGCAAATCAATTAGAATTAGCACACATCAAGATGCAAACACATGGATGTCAGAAAAGGGAAGTAATACATAGTGCCACGCAAAAATACACAATGGACATGATCAAACCATCAAATACTCGAGTTATGTGCAACAGTTTGTACGATGTAGTAAGTTGCTGCTTCAGACTATAGAATTGTCAGTTATATGTTGTTTATCCACAAGTGTCTACAACGACTGGATTAAGAGCATCACGCCACAACTACAATATAATCATTCTTGCAAAAATAAGTACAACATAATATAATCTTGGCGAATACATCATGAATTTGGCTGCACAAGTACGTACAAAACCATACACATATCGCAATCATTATCTTGTGCGTCATTGATACTAACCAGGGGAGGAGATTGGTGGATCAACAAGAGAAACGTCCATGTCGACAACTACGTTCTCTGGCAGGGAGTTCCCTTCCTTTCTCTCTACCAAGAATAGCACAAGTTCCTCATCGCTCCAAGAATCACTGATACTGGAGTTTAGTAATGTTGACCTAGCAAGTGGAGGATACATGCTTGTCCTGGCGCAGATGACCGGTTTCAGCATGGAGCTATAAAAAGAAACACATGACATCTGTAATGTTGCAATATTATATGTCAAAATGACCTAAAATGCTAGTATCTGCTGAGAAATTATTTCGCTCACATTTCCTTTAGGATCAAATGATGATAATTCTTTGGGAAAGAAAGTCCAAAAAAAAATAGATACCACATGCGCTTTTTTTCTAGTATATAATACATTTATGCGGAAAAGAAACAATAATTATCCGTTAGATAAGATCAACAAAAATAAACATACTACAAAGAAGAAATACCAAGTTCAAGAACGCCCAAGAAATATCCAGCGGTCACACTACTGGAGCAGGCGAGGAGACCTAGTGTCAGGCACAAGAGCGCGTACCGCTTCATTCAGTTAACGGACGGTCCACAAGCGTGTCAGGTACCTGACGAAGTGTAGTATTCTTACCGAAAAAGGCTTTCGCCCCGCTTTATAAATAAAGCAAACCGCCACGAGCCAGCAAGTACCACAATAAAACCACAAACACACACACCCAAGTCTCACAACAAATAGTACAGAGGGTTCTGCTGAGGGCACAGCTCAACAAGCCCAAAAAAACAAAAAAAGCCTGACGAAGTGTAGTATTCTTCAGTTAACCAGTGGCTTCGCAGTATCGCTTCAAGGCAGATCCTACGGCCGTCATCGCTCCACTGCCCACTAGCTAGTATCGCTCGTCGGTTGAGATGTACTCCCTCCGTCCCAAAATAAGTGTCTCAACTTTGTGGTTGAGACACTTATTTTGGGACGGAGGGAGTAATATTTACTGTTTACTTTCCTATTGCCTTAGTTACTGTCATGTGTTTACTGCTTTGGGTAAAACCCCTCTGCCAATAAGGACAGCCGGGCTGTGGCTGGCTGGGGGGTGCTTTTCCATTTGGATTCATGCCGAAAGGCTGACTATCATATAGATAATATACACAGGGGCTTTGATATCAAGCCAATTCCCCAAATTCTCATCAAATTCGTGTTTAGATGGATCATATACTCTTGTTTGTCATCGGGATCTGACATATTGGTATTCAGTGCAAGGTTCATTGTCCTTGGTGGCGGTAGGAGGAGGAAATCCGCGGAATTTTTTTCCCCGTCCCTCCTCTCCCGATTTCATAGCGGCGGCGGCAGCAGGGTGGTGCTGGTGGCGGTATATCTATTCGACGGCAGTTCACTGGGCGGCACTGGTTGCGGGATCTCATCGATCCGGCGGTAAAATTCCAGGTGCACGGGTGAGCGGTGCTGTTTTTGGGGGCGGGTCTCGTAAGCGGCGGCGGAAGTGATCGACAAGCTCAGGTTGCTGCATCCCCAGGGGTAAAATTCCCTCCTCATCCATTCAGTCGCGGCAATGGGTCACGGTTCCAAGTCGCTGGATGACTCGGACCTGCAAGAGGTTCTGTCCATGAAGGACGGGTTCCTTGCACAGCAGCAGGCCACATCAGACCAGCAAGTTGAGGTAAATTCTCTTAAGGCCGATGTTGCTTCCATGCGTTCCTCTCAAGGAGAGATCTCGGAGCAAGTAGGCGCGGTGCAGGGAGCAGTACTGGATCTTGGCAAACAACTTGCAGCGATGAACTTAGTGCAGTCATTGGTACCATCAACCTCCAGAAATACAGAGAAACAACATGAACAGACCAAGTCCCCTACGCTGCAGCAGGAATAATGAGAACGTCCACCATATAGGCAGGATTTGCAGAGAGGACACACTGATTTGGAAAAAGAAACTGAACAAAAATGTGAAGATTTGGCTCCTATCAGAATTACCAGGCCATATGTGGCTCCTGGTTTGCGCAGAACTCGGCAACAGGAAGGAACAGTCCGAGAACAGTCCCCAGCTGGTCATTCACAGGACACAGACAACACTCCTGGTTTCCACCTATTTAACCAGAGCAGAGATGGGCAATTATGGCAGGGATAGTTCAAAACTTATGAGCAGGAGATGCGAACACAGTTCATGAAATCTGTTACCAAGGGCCCCAAGCTGGATTTTCCCAAATTTGAAGGAGAGGATCTGGTTGGATGGATCAGACAATGTAACAAATATTTTCAAATGTCTGCAGCACCAGAGGACTACAAATTGCCACTAGCTCAGATGTACTCCCTCCGTTTTTATTTACTCTGCATATTAAAGTTGATTGAAGTCAAACTTCATAAAGTTTGACCAACTTTATAGAAAACAATATAAACATTTACCATAACAAATCTATATGATGTGAAAGTACATTTAATAATAAATCTAATGGTATTGATTTGTTATTGTATATGTTCATATTTTTGTTTATAAACTTTGTCAAACTTTACAAAGCTTGATTTTGATCTAAACTAATACGCGGACTAAATAAAAACGGAGGGAGTACATGATTGGAGAAGCAGATATATGGCTAAGGAGATGGAGATCAGGGCTTCTGAAGAAGCAGCTCACATGACCTGCATTTTGCGAGCTCATAAAAAGATTTTCCTCTCAAGATCTGATGGCTGAAATCTAACTGAGAAGTTCAACACTATACAGCAAGGAAATCAGTCTGTAGCTGACTATACAAAACACTTTGAAGATCTGAAGGCTGAAATACAAGAAGAAACTCCTGAACTGCCTGTACTTTGGTTTGTCCGTTGTTTCGTTATGGACTTCGAGAGGGTATAAAATTTCAGGTTAGGACACACAGACCACAAACAATTACAAATGCTTATTGGCTTGCAAGAGAGATTGAGCCTGGGTTTCCTCCTAGAAAAGCTGCAATTCCTTACAACAATTTCTTCGGCAAGCAGAACATCTACATTCCACAACAACCTGTCAAACAATTGGAGTTACCTTCTACCCAGTTCCAGAAAGCAAGAAAGGTTGGGGAATGCTGGAGATGTGGAAACAAGTGGATGCATGGCCACAAGTGCAAGTTTGTACCAAATTTGCATGTAATGGAGGAAGAGCAAATGGACCGCAATCTGATTGAAAATACAACAGATGAGATACAACAGGAACAGTTAGACGAAACAGCTGACACTGTTATGAGCATTTCTGCTCAAGCATTGGGTGACACCAGTTCCACTTCTACATCCACTGTGATCATGTACTTAAATGGGAAAGGAGCAG
Organism: Triticum aestivum; assembly: GCF_018294505.1. Classification (NCBI taxonomy): domain Eukaryota; kingdom Viridiplantae; phylum Streptophyta; class Magnoliopsida; order Poales; family Poaceae; genus Triticum; species Triticum aestivum. The sequence continues at coordinate 220,988,762 of NC_057810.1, read as the reverse complement.
TAGACCTCTTGGACACAGGCAGCACATCCTCTTTTGTTAATGAACAATTTGCTATCTCTGCCAATTGTGCTGTGCACTCTTACCCACTAAACCCAGAAATATAGCAGTGGCTGGAGGAGTATTCTGTCTTCCAACACAGTAATTCCTAACAATACTATGCTGATTGCTAAAATAACTTTCCAGCACTCCTTCAGAACTCTGGACTTGCCTCACCATGATGTGATATTGGGATGTGATTGGTTTGCAATGGTCGGTCCCATTTCTTTTGACATTCCTAAACAACTGTTTTCATTCACTCTGGAGGACAACAAAATTATATCCACACCGATCTGTACTGGCAGCATGACTCCTGTTGAAATACAAGCTGAACAACTGTAGAAATTGACAGATAAGGGAGCTACTGGTGTAGTCATTCAGTTATATCATCTGCAACTCAAACAAGACAGTCAGCTACCACTTCCTCCTGCTATAAATGAGGCATTAGGACAGTTTGAGATGTTTTTGCTGAACCCATGGGGCTACCTCCAAAAAAGGTCAATGGGTCATACATTCCTCTTAAACCAGGGTCAGTACCTCCTAACATCAGGCCATACAGGGTACCATATTTGCAGAAACAAGAAATGGAAAGGCATGTCAAGGAATTAATTGACAAGCATTTGATCAGACCAAGCCAGAGTCCTTGTGCTTCCCCTGCTGTCTTAGTGAAGAAGAAAGGTGCTACTTCAAGATTTTGCATTGATTTCAGAAAAGTAAATGAACAAACAATCAAGAACAAATTCCCTATCCCAGTAACTGAAGATCTTCTGGATCAACTCCATGGGGCCAAAAAAATTCCAAACTAGATTTGAGGTCAGGATATCATCAGATTAGAATGAATGAGGAGGATATCCATAAAACAGCCTTCAGGACATATTTTGGACACTATGAGTTCTTGGTTATGCCCTCTGGGCTGGCCACTGCCCCAGGAACTTTCGAGTTATGAACTTCATCGCTCCACTGTCCACTAGTGTCGCTCGACGGTTGAGATGTAATATTTACTGTTTACTTTCCTATTGCCTTAGTTACTGTCATGTGTTTACTGCTCTGGGTAAAAAACCCTCTGCCTATAAGGACAGCCGGGCTGTGGCTGGCTGGGGGATGCTTTTCCATTTGGATTCATGCAGAAAGGCTGACTACCATATACTCCCTCCGTCACATAATGTAAGAGCGTTTTTGACACTACACTAGTGTCAAAAACACTCTTATATTATGGTACGGAGGGAGTAGATAATATACACAGGGCCTCTGATATCAAGCCAATTCCCCAAATTCTCACCAAATACGTGTTTAGATCGGATCATATACTCTTGTTTGTCATCGGGATCTGACAAAGTGTCATCAAGAATTGATCCAACGGCTCGCGGAGCTCGCCATGTTTCACTTTTACTTCCTGTAGCATTCCACTTCTTACTGTATCTTTTCATCTAGTATCAGGCTATATATAACAGCCTCGTCCGATCCCTGCGTGGGTCTCTCCATTTCAGTTAAGTTCCTATCAATACACTTTTTATAGCTATAGCTACAGTACACTGCAATAGCTATCTCCTCGAGTTAAAGCAAATCCGATCCCCAATTCATCCCAAACCCTACTTCCTCTCTGCTTCTGATCCCCTGATCCGTAACGGAGTAGATCGGTGCAGCCGATGGCGGGTCGTGTGCTGTGAGCGCAGGATCTCAGACAGCAAAGGGCGCCTCTCCGGATAAACCCGCAAACCCACACAAAGAATCAACAATCACTCGAATGTTCCGATTCCGCTCCCGAACCGCGCGGAATTAAGAACCTAATCGCGCACCCCCGACCCCCAACCTGAATCGGATCCCCAACCAATCCATCGCAAGATAATGAGAGTGCGTGGGTAGAAGGATTTCGCGCACCCGGAGTCAGAAGGCGGCGACAACGCCGTGGTGGCGTGGACAGCGCCGCGTGGTGGCGATGGCTACCGGAGTGCGGCGAAGCAATCGATGGCCTGACTGCCAATGGACAAACTGTCAAGCTATACCCCACGCCCGCTTCCCTCGGTCAAAAATCCCAAGCCTACGGGCAACATGTTACGGACGGGGAGCTACAAGATTAGCTGTCCTCCCCTCGTTAATTTCTCCCTTGATCTCAACTGTGGGCCCATGTGGAATGCACATAGCAGTTAGCACAGTGTATACCTGGCCATACCTCGGGCCGGGCCGGGCCTAGCCAAGCCCAACGCAAAAAACCCAGGCCCGGGCCCGGCCTGGCCCGGCCATCGGGCCTGTTTTTTGGGCTGAGCCTGGCCCGAACACGTAAAAGCCCGTCGGGCTTCGGGCAGGCCCGGCCCGACTTTCAGAAAAACGTGAAAACGACGGGCCCGGGCCCGGCCCGGCCCAGCCTTCGAGCTCAAAATCTAGGCCCAAGCCCGGCCCGGGGGCCGGGTCGTGCTTTTTCGGGCCGGCTGGACCGGGCTTCCCATGGCCAGGTCTAGCACAGTGTGACAAGGATCGTATTATTTTTACTAAATGACCTCCCAAAAAAACTTATTTCTCCTTCGCGTCTGATAGGCGTCTCATTTGCACGTAGCAGCGCCGCCCCACGAAGGCGCCTTTGACCGACGCCGACGACCGGCCGCCAATGTGCCAGCCGCCAAACGAGCCCAACCGAAAGGCGTGAATCGTCTAGATGAGCTGGACTTTTACGCAGGACCTTGTTATCGTTGTATCAGACCATCTAATATATTCAAGTACCAGTGGGTCTTGTAGCTGCATCCGGCTAACATATCGCATAGTCTGATGTGCTCCCTCGACACGCTCATCTATTTGGCGCGATAACCTTGTCAGATCATCCGATGTGGGACCGGCACGGCTGGGCCATTGTGGGCCATGCTTGCACGGCATGGCGCTTACTTACTACTCCCTTCATTCCTAAATATTTGTCTTTTTGGAGATTCAAATGGACTATCACATATGGATGTATATAGACATATTTTAGAGTGTAGATTCACTTATTTTGCTTTGTATGTAGTCACTTGTTGAAATCTCTAGAAAGGCAAATATTTAGGAACGGATGGAGTAGGTGTTTATCCTGAAATAAAAAATAACCTTGGTAGGCGCCTAAAAAGTCAAACAGTCTGTCTCTTCATTATTCTATCATTGCTACGTGGGTCGACGATGGCATTGAAAGCGTCCTATTTAGCCTGCGAACCCTATTTTGGTGAAACCATTTGTCATTTCTCCCCGTTACCCCTCGTCCTTCTCTTCCCCGTCGTCGGGCCCGCCATCTGCAAGCGCCTCCGTCGTGCAAGACTGGATCTCGATAGCTGATAAGTCGACTCTGTCCCCAAAGCCAAGGAAGGGGATGGTTGATCAGTAAATGGAAGAACTAGAGCGGCAAGTTCGTGCGAAGATTGCCAGAAAGCAGGCTATTGGGGGCACCACCACGGAAGGAGAATCACAATTCTTCTGCTCATGTAAGTAATCCCGACGTGACATATGTATTGTTCGGTCATTTCAAATCGGTAGGATCTATCTTTTGTGGGTGGTTTTTGGTTATCATGCAGCATTACTGATAAATCCTAGGTTTGGGGAACAATCTTGATTCATGTTGGGGTTCAAATGCCTGGATCCGTACATGTTTAACAATGCTGAGGATATCGCTTATCGTTAGCGTCTCGGTCAGCTGGGGATTAGAGAATAATCAAAAATTGGTCGATTAATCGATTTTATCGGTCGACTATTAATCAGTCATGTTTTTTGCAAATCATAGGTTACCTATTTTATATTCAACACAAAAACAATATTAGATAGAAGTGTTACCTTGATTCCTAGTCTTTGAATCATCGTATAATGACAAACAAAATAGGTCAACGATACATATTGCGTGACAAGGTCCACAAAACACAAATAAGTGTAGTTTTTGCAAACATAGTGCTATGAATAGGCCTAATTTATCGGTAGATGAAAGTGCGTTATATCGACTAGAGGGGGGTGAATAGGCGATTTTTATGAATTCTTCACTGAGGAATTTGACGGTGAGGAAATTCCTTAGCGAAGAACTACTTGTAGCGGAATAAGTACTCAGAAGTAATCATGACAGAATACACACATAGTCATCATGATGAAATGAAGACAAACACAGAGTATAGAAAGCGTAAACACAGGATAACACAAGATGAAGACAAACAGACTGAAGAAATTGAACTGAGGAAATTGAGAAAGTCTTCAGTCAAAGTCTTTAAACACAGATATGAACAATCACACAACACAGTAATGAAGAAATAAAAGAGTTGAGGAAATAGAACCAGTAAGGTTGGTGAAGACAATGATTTGGTAGACCAGTTCCAACTGCTGTCTCAGTTGTACGTCTGGTTGAAGCGGTTGAGTATTTAAACTCGAGGACACACTGTCCCGGACACCCAGTCGCTGAGCACGCAGCTCAGGACACCAAGTCCTCACCGTATTCTCCTTGAACTAAGGTCACACAGACCTCGTCCAATCACTCGTGGTAAGTCTTCAGGCGACTTCCAAACCTTCACATACTTCGGTCACTCGGCGATCCACAATTCCTCTTGGATGCTCTAGACCATGATGCCTAACCGTCTGGAAGAAGCACAGTCTTCAAAGGTAACAAGCGTCGGATCCACGCAGGATCAATCTCTTCAGTGATGCTCAATCACTTTGGGTTTGTAGGTGTTTGGGTTTGGGTTTTTCCTCACTCAATGATTTTTGCTCAAAGTCCTCGGAGGATGGGTTGCTCTCAAATGACAAGTGCCAGTTTCTCTCGGAGCAGCCAACCAGCTAGTGGTTGTAGGGGGCGGCTATTTATAGCCTAGGGAGCAGCCCGACATGATAAGACATAAATGCCCTTCGATGATATAACCGTTAGGTGGATAAGATATTTTGGGACAGTTGGCGCGCAGCACAGCAACGGTCGGAATTTTGACTCTCAAATTCCTCAGGGCTATCACGTTCCTCACTGTGTAGGCAATCCGCACTAGCGAATTCCTAACTCCTCAGTCAGAACAAATTCCTCAGCGACCAGAAGAACTTCGTCTCTGTCACTGAAGAAATTGATTGAACTGTATGAGATTTCCAATGGCTTCACTCGAAGGGATTGGTAGGTGTAGGATTTTGAGTTGAGCATCACATGGAATTTTTCTTTAGTATTTTCTCGACCCCCTTTAACAGTACGGTGTTTCCTATGACTCAAGAAGGAGAAAAACAAAACTATGAAAACGAAAGTCTTCAATCTTCATATATCCTTGCATGACTATCAAGTCTTCACAGACACACCAATTTCTTCACTTTCAAAGTCTTCATGAAAGTCTTCAGGAATACCAAAATCTTCAGTCGAAGATATTCATTTTTAGGGGTCGACTTTCTCTGTAAATATCAAACTCCTCATAGACTTATAGACGTGTGTACACTCATAAACACATTAGTCCCTTAACCTATAAGTCTTCAATACACCAAAATCACTAAGGGGCACTAGATGCACTTACAATCTCTCCCTTTTTGGTGATTGATGACAATATAGGTTAAGTTTTCAACGGGGATAAACATATGAAGTGTAAGTACTGATATTGAGGAATTTGATTGCAAGATATAGAAGAACTCCCCCTGAAGATGTGCATAGTGAGGAATTTGCTTTTGAAGCAATGCACACTTGAAGAGTTGAATCATGGAGATTTCCCCCTATATCTTGTAATTCATACATGCATTTGACATATAATATGAAGAATTTGAAATGCATGATGAAATATGGTGCCTGAAGAAATTTAGCATGCGTGCAATAATATTAACGAGGAACAAGCATGCAGAATCAGAGCACAGTGCATCAAAAGTATCAGAGCACCATCGGTTTTAAGATTACAACTCGATCCAATAAAAGTTTCAGAAGAGCGAGAGTTATAACTTAGCAAAAAAAACGCCCATATAATAGACCCGCTTGAAGACTAACTCAGATTTCTCCCTCTTTGTCATCGAATGACCAAAAGGATCGAAACTGAGGACTAACGTCCCTGAAGAATATCAAGTTGATGGAGGAGCGTCAGCGTTGTATGGGTCGGTTGTCGTAGTAGGGCCTGCCGCAGTGTCGTCCAAGTCTTCATTTTCATCAGTGTCACGCGATGAAGAATAGGAGCTGGCCACCAAGGAAGGAACCTTGACCTTCTTGAATTTCTTCGGTGGAGGTGCAGATGAGGTAGGATGAGTTTCTTCAGAGCCCATTTGAATGGTTGGTGCAGGGGACTGAGGTATTTGTTGTATTGGGGTGAAGAGTGGAGAATTGGGATGCTGACTTTCCTAAAAGTCATCATTCATCACAGGCATAGTGCATCCAATATCCCCGTCTTCATCTTCAATTTCTTCAACGCCAGCCTCTTCAACTGTGAACTGAGGCATTGGCGAGGGAGCAACAGGCGTTGAAGGAATCGCATCCACTTCAATTTCTTCATCAATCTACTTTGACGAAGCAGCAGAATGATTTTCTTCATCAGATCTGCTAGGGATCACATATTCTTCACCAAAAGGAACAAGGTCCTTTGATGGCAGAGCGGAAATCGGAACAACATCAATTGGATTTTCAAGTGAGCTGGTCATAGGCTTCATTTTCTTCAGAGCTGAAGAATCTGAAGCAGATGATGCTTTCCTTTTCTTCACTGCAGCTCTCTCTGCAGCCTTGGTCTTTCTCACATCTGATGCAGATGTAAGGGTAGGACTTGGTGTAGGCGCAGGAGGAGCTGAGGAATCTGTTTGAATTTCCTCAGGCGCAACTGATGCAGTCGCCCTGACTTCTTCATTTTCTTCAGGCGCACCACTAGTGGATGCCCTGGCAATGTCTTCAGCGGCTGGAATGGAGTCATCAGCCCTAGAACTAGCATTTTCATCAGCAGCCTGAAAGTCATCAGCGGTGCTGGCATGTTCTTCAGTTTGCTGAGTAGAGGCTTCAGCTTGAGGAATTTCTTGTTGCGATGGGGCTGCAACATTGGTAAACTTCTCAGTCAGTATAACGAACCTGACTTTGGCTCCTTGCCAATCAGCATAATAAGCATTGAAATCATCGCCGAGGGCTTTGATTTCAGATTGGATCTTGAGGAGTTCATCAGTTGTCATTTTGACAACGTTTTTCCTCAGGAACTTCTCTTTCCTGAACCGAGCCTTATTGATTTGTCTAGCCTTCTCAAATTTCCATTTCTTTTCAGTGATGAAATGGGTCAGCATGTGACTTTGGCCAGGAGTCAAATGAAAATCAGGCATAGGAGTGTTTGGGTCCTTGTGCCAGAGATCAATGTAGTCGAGGATCGCTCTTGGATCCAAAAGCAGTGGCACATTTGTGCCTTTTGCTCTAGCGGCCCTTTCTTGCCTGTCTATGATGATTTCTGCAAGTTCATCATCATCAACTTCATCGTCAGATGGCACTTGGAAGGCAACCTGTTTCTTCTTCAGATTTGGCCGAGGACCTCGACCAGCTGTTGCCTTTGTCTTCAGCAGAGTGGGGCCTGATGAAGAGTTTGGTGCAGCTGAGGAACTCGCTGAGACACCAGAGGCAATAGAGATGCATGCAGTCCTTTGGCACGTGGCCAGATGTACAGGTGTTGAGGACTTTGCCGGAGCAACTAAGGACTTTGGGGGAGGAGCTGAGGACTTTGGAGGAGCAGGAGCAGCATGAGGAACTGGCCGTGAGGGCTTTGAAGATTTTGGCCGTGAGGGCATTGCTGAGGAACTTGGCCGTGAGGGCACAGTTGGTGAAGCACTTGGCTTGTGAGCGGGCTTCTTTGCCATTGATTTTCTAGGCCTGACAAAGGCCTCAGTGGCAGCAGCAGTAGCAGAGTCTTCATTGAATTTTCTCATTGCTCCTTTGGCTTGTCTTGCCAACTTGGCTTGGCGTTTGGCCCATTCTTCAGGGAAATCCTCACCACGCTTGATGCTGGTGGGGTCAGCTTCTTGGCCAGGTGCCAATGGAGCTCTTGGGCATGGAGGATTTAGTGTGAATTTCTTCATATACTTTGGAGTCACATATATGTACTCCCTCCATTCTCTTGCCCATCTCCTTTCAATCCTCTGTATGCGCACCTTGCGCTGATTTTTGTTCTCCTTTCCGAACTTAGCCTCATCAGGTGTGCAATAGTCAGCATAAATGTTCTCAGGTATTTCAAACGTAGTACACAGTCATGACCTCAGGCCTCTTTCCTCCTTTCTGTGGTTTCTTACCGTCTGCCATATTCTTTAGTTGAGGGATTTGAACAATCGAATTCTCTGAAGAAGTATGCAACTTTTCTTCGAGGAACGCTGCAAATGAGTTAAGTTGATGAGAACCTAGTGATTCAGCAGCGGACATGAGTACCTGTGAACAGAGTATAGTTGCGAGGAATTTGAAGAGGTCATATGCGTTCTCAGAAGGTTTTCAAAAAGAACAAGTTTGAGGAATTTGACCAGATGAGTCTTGAAGAATTTCACTAAGCGTTCTTTGTCTTAGGTTCCAGAGTTGTATAGATTGAGGATCCACACAATTGAGGAATCCTGAAGATAAATGATGCTTAGAGAAACGAATCAAGAGCAAATGACTAGTGAGGTGTTTTGTGTGTGAGGATTTGAAGAATAAAACACCTTTGAAGATATTGTTGAGAAAATTTGAATCAAAGAGGGAAGTAAAAGTAACTTTTAATTACCCTGATGAAGAACACGACGAACTGAGAAGTGTAGATTTGAAGCTCGTCAGTCCAGATCTTCCACGCCCTAACTTGGTAGAGGAAGACAGCTACGGCGGCGGCGGAGTGAAGATTTCCATGGCCGGCGCGAGTACGACAGCGACGAGGTCGAGGCAGTGAAGTCCTTCCTCACCGGCGACGATGGAGTAGCGGCAGCGCTAGGGTTTGAGAAGCTCGAGTGAGAGAGAGAGCAGTCGAGCGGAGTAAAGGAAGTGAGGAAGGGGTGAGGGGGGTATTTATAGTCGCAGTGAAAAACTGTTTGCCCAAAGATTTAGGACGAACGTGCCCCTGACCCTTCTCATTCGCTTGACATGTGTCACCCATGAACAGAAAAGTGGAGATCGTGGGTGAATAGATAATTCTATCGTGGGATACACGACGGTTTGAGAGGCAAAACCGAAAATTTGGATAAGATAAGATTTTAAGTTTCTCGCAATTTCTTCAGCTGACAAGGACATAATGAAGATTTTGAACGAGTTTCAAATAGAACGCACATGAAGAACTTGTGAATAGATTGGGTTGAGTATAGCATAGAGGGGAAAGGGTCCGATCACATTCACTTAGCAGAAAATGCAACTTGAAGAAATAGCCATAAGTGAATGCTGTATAGGACATAAACTCATATATATATATAGCCAATGAAGAAAAATGACGGAAACAATGAAGATTTTGCAAAGTTGAAGAATTTGAATTTTTTTTGAAGAATTTCAAAAATAAAGATTTTCAACTTTGGTGGTGGCGTGACCCACCATATAAGAATGATGATTTCAGACACCGTGTACAATTGTCGTAGGGTTCTGAGAACCAAATTCTTCATCAATTTCTTCACACTTAGAGTGTTATTCTTCATTGATTGAAGAAAAACGTTTATTCATGTGTTGCACATATAAGTCATCAATTTTGCATAAGTGTTAGGATGAGTGTCCTTTTTCAAAGAACATTCGAAGACTCTAAGATATTTAGCTCACACTGCAACTTGCTAAATCTCTTCTCATCCAAGGGCTTTGTGAAGATATCGGCTAGCTGTTCTTCAGTCTTCACATGATCAATAAAGATGTCACCCTTCAACACATGATCGCGAAGAAAATGATGATGAATCTGAATGTGCTTTGTCTTCGAGTGCTGAACTGGGTTGTGAGCAATCTTGATGGCACTCTCATTGTCACAGTAGAGAGGCACATTCTTCACGTTGATGCCGTAGTCCTTGAGAGTTTGCTTCATCCACAGCAACTGAGCACAACAAGAACCAGCAGCAATGTACTCAGCTTCCGCAGTAGACAGTGATATGCAGTTCTGTTTCTTCGAGGACCAACACACCAAAGATCGTCCGAGGAAATGACAAGTACCAGATGTTGACTTGCGGTCCACACGATCACCAGCATAGTCAGAGTCAGAATATCCAATGAGATCAAAAGTAGAGCCCTTGGGGTACCATAGTCCTAGTGTTGGTGTGTGAGCTAGATATCGAAGAATATGCTTCACAGCCTTATGGTGTGATTCCTTCGGTGTAGCTTGAAATCGGGCACACATGCAAACACTAAGCATTATATCCGGCCTAGATGCACATAAGTACAATAAAGAACCAATCATGGAGCGGTATACCTTGTGATCGAAGTCAATACCATTTTCATCAGTGCATAGATGGCCATTTGTGGGCATAGGAATTTTGACTCCTTTGCAATCTTGCATGCCGAATTTCCTCAGGACATCCTTGAGGTATTTCTCCTGAGATATGAATATGCCATTGTGCTGTTGACGAATTTGAAGACCTAAAAAGAATTTAAACTCTCCCATCATAGACATTTGATATTCTTCACTCATCATATAGGCAAATTCATCACTATAACGTTGGTCAATACAACCAAAGATAATATCATCAACGTATATTTGGCACACAAACAGTTCACCATCATAAGATTTAGTAAAGAGAGTAGGGTCGAGTGAACCGGGTGTGAAGCCATTCTTCACGAAGAATTCCTTCAAAGTATCATACCACGCCCGAGGGGCCTGCTTGAGGCCATAGAGGGCCTTGTTGAGTCTGAAGACTTTGTCAGGATTCTTTGGATCTTCAAAACCTGGGGGTTGAGCAACATATACTTCTTCCTCAAGCTTACCATTGAGGAATGCACTTTTCACATCCATTTGATATAAAGTGATATTATGATGGTTAGCACAAGCAAGTAATATGCGAATAGCCTCAAGTCTAGCAACAGGTGCAAAAGTTTCATCGAAATCAATTCCTTCAACCTGTGTGTAGCCTTGAGCTACAAGTCGTGCCTTATTCCTCACCACAAGGCCATTTTCATCTTGCTTGTTGCGGTAGATCCACTTTGTACCAATGATATTATGCTTGCGAGGATCTGGACATTTGACCAGTTCCCAGACATTGTTGAGCTCGAACTGATGTAATTCTTCTTGCATGGCCTGAATCCACTCAGGCTCTAGAAATGCTTCATCTACCTTAGTGGGCTCTGTGATGGAGAGAAAAGCATAGTGCCCACAAAAGTTAGATAAATGTGAAGCTTTTGAGTGGGTGAGAGGACCTGGTGCTTCAATGTCATCGATGATCTTTTCAACTTGCACTTCTTTTGCAACGCGAGGGTGAGCTGGTTGTCGTCGAGGAACTTGATCAGCATTTTCTTCAGCACCATTTTCTTCAGCATTTTCCTCAGGTGCATTAGCTCGACGATCTTCACGTTCTGGAATGAATTCTTCAGTAGATTCTTCGGTACGAATGACATCTCAGTAGGCAGTAGCCTTGAACTTGATAGAATCCTCAGGTGCTGGTTCATCTATCACAGAAGGTAGGTGCTCTCTTTGCGAGCCATTAGTTTCATCGAACCGCACATCTACGGTCTCAACAACCTTGTGAAGAGCGTTGCTGAAGACTCTGTAGGTGTGCGAGTCCTTTCCGTAACCAAGCATAAAACCTTCATGTGCTTTTGGTGCGAATTTAACATTGTGATGAGGATCCCTAATCCAACATTTAGCACCGAAGACTTTGAAATAACTCACATTGGGTTTCTTGTCAGTGAGGAGTTCATAGGCAGTCTTCTTGAAGAATTTGTGAAGATATACTCTGTTGATGATGTGGCATGCGGTATCAATTGCATCAATCCAAAAACGACGAGGCGTTTTGTATTCATCAAGCAATAGCACAGATAAGCAGTGTGAGGACGTGTGAAATGAAAGTTCATTTCATCATGATTCACCTGCGTCCTATTAGGCAGTTTGTCAGGCCCCCAGCAAATTCTTCAGATGTTAAAGCACGTCTGGAGACCTGACCCTGTGGAAGAAGTTAGTTCTTTTTCTTCACCACCCACATCTGAAGGGGTGGCAAAGAATTCATCACTCTGCGAGCACCATATGAGAAAGGTGGCATAGAAGCTAGTCCACTTCGCTTCACATAAGAGGGGTTAGGGTAAGCATATGAATAAGCAGAGAAATTCTTCGAGGACTTATGAACATAATGATTTGAAGAATAATGCGCATATTCATAGCCCTTAGCTCTACCCTGCAAAACAGAAGGGTTAGCACGATGATATTCATATGAGGACTTTGATCCATTTGTGGAATTTGATCTACGTGAGGAATTTTGTCCGTATGAGGACTTGGATCCATATGAAGAATTTGGTCCATATGAAGAGTTTGATCTGCGGTTCCTATTCTTCACTGGTGGTATCATGAGGACATTCACCTGAAGACTTTCAACATAACTTTTGGGAACCCAGATTTTCTTCATAGGGGGACCGTTCCTGCAGTTAGTGCCAACATATCTAGCAAATACTTCACCATTCTGATTTTTGAAAAGTTTATAGTTGGAGTCAAATGACTCATCAGAAGAATGAGGAGATTCACATGTAAAGCCAGATAAGTTAGATGGATCAACTGGAGGTCCCTTTGCAGCAACCCATGAGGTTTTGGGGTACTGCTCAGGCTTCCAATATGTTCCATCAGCATTGAATTTCCTCTCAAAAGCAATACCCTCTTTCCTAGGGTTTCTGTTGAGGATCTGCTTTTTAAGCACATCACAAAGAGTCTGATGCCCTTTGAGGCTTTTGTACATGCCTGTCATATACAATTCCTTCAGCCCTGCATCGTTAGTGATACTAGCATTGTCCTCAGATGAGGAATTAGTGATAGCAGAGGCAGGTGAAGAATTTGTAACATTTGAAGCATTTGAACATTCAGGTGAAGAATTAGGAGATTCACGTTCAATGCACTTTAAGCATGGAGGATCAAATTCTTCCTGAGTACCGCTGATTTGTTGAGCAAGTAATGAATCGCGCTCCTCCTGAAGATCTTCATAACTCACTCTTAGCTTCTCAAGATCTTGCTTTCTTTGAATAAATTCATAAGAAAGCTTCTCGTGATCAGGTAAGAGAGTTCTATGATGACTTTGAAGGTTGTCAAACTTAGACTGAAGTCTTTGAAGATTTTCAGTTAAGTCTTTAGTGCGGTCCATTTTATCACCCAACATATCATCACTTTTGTCTAGCATGTTTTGAAGTTTTTTGATAGCCTTTTGTTGTTTCACAGCAATCTTAGCAAGTTTAGAGTAGCTAGGCTTAAGATTTTCATTAGATCCATCGTCACTTGATTCAGAGGAGGGGTATTCAGTTACCTTAGCAGCCTTTGCCATGAAGCAATAGGTGGGAGCATAGTCATCATTGCCTTCATCAGCGTTGTTGGTGTTGCCATTTTCTTCAGAGTTGAAGATAGACTTGCTGACAAATGCGGTAGCAAGAGCTAGACTTGCCACACCTGACTCAGACTCCTCGGATGCCTCCTCTTCCTCATGATCCTCAGATTCAGCCTCAGAATCCATTTCCTTGCCAATGAATGCCCGAGCCTTCTTGGAGCTGCTCTTCTTGTGGGATGAAGACTTTGAGGATTTTGATGATGAAGACTTTAAAGATTTCTTCTTCTTCTTGGCATCATCAGAACTATAATCCTTGTATTTCTTCTTCTTTAATTCCTTGTCCCACTGAGGACAATCTTGAATGTAGTGACCAGGCTTCTTGCATTTGTGGCATAGCCTTCTCTTATAGTCACTTGATGAGGAATCACTGCTCCTTGAAGATTTTCCAAAGTGACCACGTCTTGAGAATTTCTGGAACTTCTTCACGAGCAGTGCTAGCTCCTGGCTCAATTCTTCAGGATCACCAAGGCTACTACCAGAATCTTCACATTCAGATTCAGACACTGCCTTGGCCTTCAGGGCACGTGTTTTGCCATAGCTTGAACCATAGATATCTCTCTTTTAAGCAAGCTGGAACTCATGAGTATTTAGCCTCTCGAGGATATCAGCGGGATCTAGTGACTTGTAATCAGCACGCTCTTGAATCATCAGTGCCAGAGTGTCAAATGAAGAATCGAGTGATCTCAGCAATTTCTTCACCACCTCATGGTCGGTGATGTTAGTGGCACCTAGCGCTTGAAGCTCATTTGAGATATCAGTGAGGCGATCGAAGGTTTGCTAAACATTTTCATTGTCGAGTCTTTTGAAGCGGTTGAAGAGATTGCGAAGAACGTCAACACGAGAGTCACGTTGAGTTGAGACTCCTTCGTTTACTTTGGAGAGCCTATCCCAGATAAGCTTAGCAGTTTCCAAAGCACTCACTCTACCATACTGCCCTTTACTCAGATGACCACATATGATATTCTTCGCTTGAGAATCGAGTTGCTTGAATCTCTTCACATCAGCAGCATTCAGGGAAGGTGTGACTGAGGGAACACCATTTTCCACAACATACCAGAGATCGTTGTCAATTGCTTCAAGATGCATTCGCATCTTGTTCTTCTAGTAGGGGTAGTCCGTGCCATCGAAGGTAGGACACCCAGCAGAGACCTTGGTCATACCTGCGGTCGACATAACTAGAACTCCAGGTGGTTAAACCAAAATCACACAGAACAAGGGAGTACCTTGCTCTGATACCAATTGAAAGTGCGTTATATCGACTAGAGGGGGGTGAATAGGCGATTTTTATGAATTCTTCACTGAGGAATTTGCCGGTGAGGAAATTCCTTAGCGAAGAACTACTTGCAGTGGAATAAGTACTCAGAAGTAAGCATGACAGAATACACACATAGTCATCATGATGAAATGAAGACAAACACAGAGTACATAAAGCGTAAACACAAGATAACACAAGATGAAGACAAACAGACTGAAGAAATTGAACTGAGGAAATTGAGAAAGTCTTCAGTCAATGTCTTCAAACACAGATATGAACAATCACACAACACAGTAATGAAGAAATGAAAGAGTTGAGGAAATAGAACCAGTAAGGTTGGTGAAGACAATGATTTGGTAGACCAGCTCCAACTGCTGTCTCAGTTGTACGTCTGGTTGGAGCGGCTGAGTATTTAAACTCGAGGACACACAGTCCCGGACACCCAGTCGCTGAGCATGCAACTCAGGACACCAAGTCCTCATCGTATTCTCCTTGAACTAAGGTCACACAGACCTCGTCCAATCACTCGTGGTAAGTCTTCAGGCGACTTCCAAACCTTCACAGACTTCGGTCACTCGGCGATCCACAATTCCTCTTGGATGCTCTAGACCATGACGCCTAACCGTCTGGAAGAAGCACAGTCTTCAAAGGTAACAAGCATCGGATCCACGCAGGATCAATCTATTTAGTGATGCTCAATCACTTTGGGTTTGTAGGTGTTTGGGTTTGGGTTTTTCCTCACTCGATAATTTTTGCTCAAAGTCCTCGGAGGATGGGTTGCTCTCAAATGACAAGTGTCAGTTTCTCTTGGAGCAGCCAACCAGCTAGTGGTTGTAGGGGGCGGCTATTTATAGCCTAGGGAGCAGCCCGACATGATAAGACATAAATGCCCTTCGATGATATGACCGTTAGGTGGATAAGATATTTTGGGACAGCTGGCGCGCAGCACAACAACGGTCGGAATTTTGACTCTCAAATTCCTCAGGGCTATCATGTTCCTCACTGTGTAGGCAATCCGCACTAGCGAATTCCTAACTCCTCAGTCAGAACAAATTCCTCAGCGACCAGAAGAACTTCGTCTCTGTCACTGAAGAAATTGACTGAACTGTATGAAATTTCCAATGGCTTCACTCGAAGGGATTGGTAGGTGTAGGATTTTGAGTTGAGCATCACATGGAGATTTTTCCTTAGTATTTCCTCGACCCCCTTTAACAGTACAGTGTTTCCTATGACTCAAGAAGGAGAAAAACAAAACTATGAAAATGAAAGTCTTCAAGCTTCATATTTCTTGCATGACTATCAAGTCTTCACGGACACACCAATTTCTTCACTTTCAAAGTCTTCATGAAAGTCTTTAGGAATACCAAAATCTTCAGTCGAAGATATTCATTTTTAGGGGTCGACTTTCTCTGTAAATATCAAACTCCTCATAGACTTATAGACCTGTGTACACTCATAAACACATTAGTCCCTTAACCTATAAGTCTTCAATACACCAAAATCATTAAGGGGCACTAAGGGAGTCCTGGATTAGGGGGTGTCCGGATAGCCGAACTATCACCTTTGGCCGGACTCCTGGACTATGAAGATACAGGATTGAAGACTTTGTCCCGTGTCCGGATGGGACTTTCCTTGGCGTGGAAGGCAAGCTTGGCGATACGGATATGTAGATCTCCTACCATTGTAACCGACTCTGTGTAACCCTAACCCTCTTCGGTGCCAATATAAACCGGAGGGTTTTAGTCCGTAGGACGGACAACAATCATACCATAGGGTAGCTTCTAGGGTTTAGCCTCTCTGATCTTGTGGTAGATCTACTCTTGTACTACCCATATCATCAATATTAATCAAGCAGGAGTAGGGTTTTACCTCCATCGAGAGGGCCCGAACCTGGGTAAAAACATTGTGTCCCTTGTCTCTTGTTACCATCCGCCTAGACGCACAGTTCGGGACCCCCTACCCGAGATCCGCCGGTTTTGACACCGACATTGGTGCTTTCACTGAGAGTTCCTCTGTGTTGTCATCTTTAGGCCCGATAGCTCCTCCGATCATCAACAACGATGCGGTCCAGGGTGAGACTTTTCTCCCCGGATAGATCTTCGTATTCGGCGGCTTTGCACTGCGGGCCAATTCGCTTGGCCATCTGGAGTAGATTGAAAGCTACGCCCCTGGCCATCAGGTCAGATTTGGAAGTTTGAACTATACGGCTGACGTTCGCGGAGACTTGATCTTCGACGGGTTTGAGCCATAGCCAAGTGCGCCGCATTGTCACGATGGGCATGATCTAGCTCTGCCGCCGGACAGTGCCCTGGAGGCCGCACAAGTGTCCGCTCCAACCCTTAGCTCGGAGCCGACTGCGCCGATCGAGGACGGGTGGCTGGACACCGCCTCGGGGGCTGCTATGTCTATGGTGATTGAGCCGAACACCAACCCTGTCCTTTGCGAAGCTCATGACTCCAAGGTGCCGGACTCCTCTCCGGACTCTGAACCTTCCGCGCCCCTGCCAATCGAATCCGATTGGGCGCCGGTCATGGAGTTCACTGCCGCGGACATCTTTCAGCACTCGCCCTTTGGCGACATCCTGAATTCGCTAAAGTCTCTCTCTTTATCAGGAGAGCCCTGGCCGGATTATGGTCAGGAAGGTTGGGATGCGGACGATGAAGAAATTCAAAGCCCACCCACCACCCACTTCGTAGCCACTGTCGATGATTTAACCGACATGCTCGACTTCGACTCTGAAGACATCGACGGTATGGATGACAATGCAGGAGACGACCAAGAACCAGCGCCTACAGGACACTGGAAGGCCACCTCATCATACGACATATACATGGTGGACATCCCAAAAGATGGGAATGGCGATGGAGCAACGGAGGATGGCCCCTCCAAGAAACAGCCTAAGCGCCAGCGTCAGCGGCGCCGCTCTAAATCCCGCCACAGCAAAAACGGTGATTCTGGAACGGGAGACAATAACACCCCGGACAGTGCCGAAGGCAACCCCCTCCAGCAGGATTCAGCGCAGGAGGATGGAGAAGCCAGCCCTCATGAGAGAGCGGCAGACAGAGAGGTAGAGGACGATTACATGCCTCCCTCCGAAGACGAGGCAAGCCTCGACGACGACAAATTTGTCATGCCTGAGGATCCCGTCGAACAGGAGCATTTCAAACGCAGGCTTATGGCCACGACAAGCAGCCTCAAGAAAAAGCAGCAACAACTTAGAGCTGACCAAGACTTGCTAGCTGACAGATGGACTGAAGTCCTTGCGGCCGAAGAGTATGAACTCGAACGCCCCTCCAAGAGCTACCCAAAACGCAGGCTGCTACCCCGATTAGAGGAGGAAGCACCTAAACCTACATCACCAGCGCATGATACGGCCAACCGGCCACCTCGTGGCCGCGACAGAGAGGCCTCTCGGCCCTCCACTCAAGCTGCACCCCGGCACCGCTCAAAAAATACCAAGGCACGGGGAAGTGCGCCGGACCTGCGAGATATATTGGAGGACAGGGCAAGGCAAACAAGATCAATCTACGAATCGCGTGGGCGCCCCACTACACATGACGATAACCGTCACGCCGGATATGGCAATTCCGGCCGGGCCGAACACAATAGACAAAGCTCATTTGAGCTGCGTCGTGATATAGCCCAATAGAGAGGCGCCACACACCCACTATGCTTCACAGATGAAGTGATGGATCATCAAATCCCTGAGGGTTTCAAACCCATAAACATTGAATCATACGATGGCACAACAGATCCTGCGGTCTGGATCGTGGACTATCTCCTTCACATCCACATGGCCCGCGGTGATGACCTACACGCCATCAAATACCTCCCACTCAAGCTTAAAGGACCAACTCGGCATTGGCTTAACAGCTTGCCAGTAGAGTCAATTAGTTGTTGGGAAGACCTAGAGCCGCATTCCTCGTCAATTTCCAGGGCACTTATGTGCGATCACCAGACACCGATGACCTAAGCCACATAATTCAGCAGCCAGAGGAATCCGCCAGATAATTCTGGACACGGTTCCTAACCAAGAAAAATCAAATCGTTGACTGTTCGGATGAAGAGGCCCTTGCAGCCTTCAAACATAACATCCGCGACGAGTGGCTAGCCCGGCACCTAGGACAACAAAAGCCGAAATCCATGGCAGCCCTCACAACACTCATGACCCGCTTTTGCGCGGGAGAAGACAGCTGGCTAGCTCGTAGTAACAACATGACCAAGAGCCCTGGTAATTTAGATACCAAGGACAGCAACGGCAGGTCGCGTCGCAACAAGCACAAGCATCGCATTAATGGCGATAATACTGAAGATATGGCAGTCAATGCCGGATTCAGAGGCTCAAAACCCGGTCAGCGGAAAAAGCCATTCAAAAGAAATACTCCGGGCCCGTCCAATTTGGACCGAATACTCGATCGCTCGTGTCAGATACACGGCACCCCCGAAAAACCAGCCAACCACACCAACAGGGATTGTTGGGTGTTCAAGCAGGCAGGCAAGTTAAATACCGAAAACAATGACAAGGGGCTGCATAGCAACGACGAGGAGGAGCCCCGGCCGCCGAACAATAGAGAACAGAAGGGCTTCCCCCTACAAGTGCGGACGGTGAGCATGATATACGCAACCCACATACCCAAAAGGGAGCGGAAGCGTGCACTAAGGGACGTATAGCATCTGCAAATCATATATAAAGGGTATTCAATGTTCGTTTCGTTTTTGAACATACAATATACTCCCTCCTATCCTTTCTACTTTACATATAAGTTTTATGTGTAGTCAAAGTATCTCTACTATGATAAAAAAGGTATCAACATTCAACAAAGCCCAATCAATATTGTTAGATTCATACGTACTCCTAGATTTGTACTCGAGATGGTTTCCAATTTGACTATTGACAAGATTAATAGTACTCCTTTCACATAGGTGAGTAAGTCATCTTAGGCTGTGCACCGTGACCAAGGAGGAGGGGAAAATGAGAGACATTAATGTTTATTTGCTAATTAATAGTATTGCATGCAATGAACTAACCACTGCATGTCATGTTTGATAGTCTCAGGTCATTAAAAGCATGCACACCCTCATCTCTTATTGGTTCATATGTCAAGAAACAAGAAACGAGGTAGAAGTTAATGCACCGCGCCTACGTGTTTTGGGATTATTTGGTTTTCGTAAGATGACTTACACACCTAGACGGAGGGAGTACATGAGATGTATAATGTGAAAATTATATCATTGGAAACTCCTTTCACATACGAAATTGACCATATGCTTTGTGTAAGTTGCATGTCATATATTATTACTTTAACATTTAGTCAAAGTTAGCCTCGAAAAATGCATTAGACCCTGTATGCTTTGTGTAAGTTGCATGTCATATATTATTACTCTAACATTTGGTCAAAGTAGTATAGTGGAAGTGGATCCTCTGACGTAGGTATCCCTGCCTTACCCTCCCTTTCGGTCACTTACTGGTGGAGCCCATGCTTGCTAGGCCCCGCATGTCAGTTACTCAATGGGTTCGGCCACGTCAGGGGATCCTCATCTGTAGTATACTCCCTCTGTTTTTATTTACTCCGCATAAAACGGAGGGAGTGGTGGTATAATAAATGACGCAGGCGGGGGAGGGGAAGGGACGTCGGTTTGCTCTCAACTGCGGTCCCACAAGCGAGCGAAAATGCAAGACGAAGCGCGTTCCATTCGATGAGCGATGTGGAGGGTCCAGCGTGCCGGGCTGCAACGCGAACGCGACAAGAGTGATGTACAGTCAAAACCGATTGACCGGTCGTCACCAGAACCACTATTCACACCAGAACCTTCGCTGCTCGGCCTACGCCAGCCACTGCCCTAAAACCACACCAACTCTCCAGCCCATTCCCCCACCTTTCGATCCCCTAGCCCGCATCAAGCGTCCCCTAGTTCACCGGAAAGCCATGGTGCGCCGCAAGATCACTTACTACAAGATGCTGACGCTGGAGCACCGCGCAGAAATCGCGGCGGCGGTCGGCGCCACAGACCTCCGTTCCCAAGCTCGCTTTGCGGCAGGCCAATCCCCGAGTTCTCTGGAGTCAAGCTACGAGGAGGAGGAAGCCGATCCAATGTTCACTGCGGAGGTCGTGGCGCAGAAGGCCCCCGATGGTTATGAGACGATGGATGTCAACTTCGTGCCGGTGTACGAGTCCCCCATGGTGCAGGCGGACCAGCGGTTCAACATGGCGATACTAAAGGAGGACCGGGAGGCAGAGGCTCAACTCGACGCGGAGCGCGCGCATGCCGCTGCCATCGAGGCTCTCCTGCAGGCAGAATCGGATGTCGTGGATGTGAACCGGGCGGCGGAGGCTTAACTTGTGGCGGAGCGCGTGGATGCCGCTGCTATCGAGGCCCTCCTGCAGGCGGAACCGGACGTCCTGGACATGAACCGGGCAGCAGAGGCTCGACTCGATGCAGAGCGCGCGAATGCCGCTCTCATCGACGCCCTCCTACGGGCGGAACCGGAAGTCCTGGACTTGAACCGGGCGGCGGAGGCTCGAGTTGACGCGGAGCGCGCGGATGCCGCTCTCATCGACGCCCTCCTGCAGGCGGAACCGGAAGTCCTGGACTTGAACTCGGCGGCGGAGGCTCGACTCGACGCGGAGCGCGCGGATGCTGTTGCCATCGAGGCCCTCCTGCAGGCGGAACCGGACGTCCTCGACTTGAACCGGGTTGTGCTCTCGTCCGTGCAGAGCGCCCGCACGCTCCGCTTGAACGAGTAGCTGGAGGCCGAGGACAACCACGGTGCGGAGACACACGTTGGCAGTGACGGCTGGTTCGCCCCGGCAGCCAAAGACGACGAGGCCGTCTCTTTCCGCAAGCAGTGATAGTTTTTCTTTATGTTGTTGTTTTTTTATTATGGATCTTTTGCTGTGTAAAAACATACTATTTGTTATGCAAGTCGCCTGACTTGGGTCAGTCTACCATTTCAGGTGGTTGGATGAATATCCTACGTCTCCTAACCCTTCTTTCCTTCTTCCTCACCTCTTCTTCTTCCCCAACAAACCACCGCACGGGCCGTACGGATACTCCAGTTGGATAAACATACTCTATGAACGAAAATTTTGTGTCAGCGATAGGATGGCTGAGTTTGGTTTGTTCACATGCGATAGCACATGTCAGTGAGGGTGCGTTCCCTTGGTTGGGTTTGCGGCGTGCAGGAGTGACTGTGTGAGGGTGCGGTGCGACCGCGGCGTGCAGGAGTGACGGTGTGAGGGTGTAGTGCGACCGCGATAGCCGTGCGCAAGTGTACCTCCTTCTCATTTTGAAAACTTTAGGCAAGCTTGGCAAAAATGTGTGGCGAAGTTTGGCAATGCAAGGCCTAGACCCAAATAGGATAAGTACGTACGTACTAGGAGTACTAGTGTTAAAAAAGAAAGGCGGGGTTTTCCTTCGATACAAATCCTCGTTTCACGTGTCAATTAATGCGTATTTTTTTCTCAAAAGACCAAAGAGCTAACCATCTCATTCCTCATCGCTTGATTAATGCAGCGCCATGCAAACGAACCTTCTCACTTCCGCATGCATATAGGGGATATTAATGTCCTTGGTTGCTAACCCCATCAATTTTGCCTCGATTAGTGTTAGTGTCCCTTTGCAAATTGTAATTTTGATATACTGGCCTTGTGTACAAAAAAATGGAGGTAGTAACTATATTTGAATTCCTTACCCATTGCGGTGACGTCGATGACTTTTTTTTGTGGTTTGGCAAAGTGCGTTCGACGGAGAACACCATTGAGGGAGACCACGATAAGTCGTTCGCAAGTGCCGCCTGCAAGCCGAGACAACCGCCTTATTTGCATCCATGAAGTCCTTTAATAGTACTACTACTAGGAGTACTAGTGTGGTGAGATGGTTTCTCGAAGAAGACGATGGAGAAGCGGAGTCAGCGAAGAGTGAAATGATAGTTGCTTCGTCCGTGCTTTGTGATTTGACGCCTCACTGCTTTGTGATTTGTGATAGAAGGGACAGGGGAGTAGACTCTGTGCTCTATACTGTACTACTCCTACATGCGTCCAAGCATGGGAGAAAGAGGAGAGACGTTGCATTTTTCTATTCCTTCAGTCAATCAATCAGGGAGCTTCGGTTCCATCTTTTCGGCTTTGGCAACACCGTCCACAATGGTTCCCATGATGCCAAAAGCTATTTTCACATTTGGCTACACATTGTGGATGCCCTTAACCGTACCACTTGGTTTTGCTCCTGTGTGCTATCTATACAAATCTCAATTATATTGATCTAAAAAATTATAGAACCAAAGATTAGTAAAAAGGAGGTGATTTTGCCGCGCGGATGGCGGGGGAGGTTTCTTATTTTCGGAGGACATTGTCCTGGCAGTTTGCTAACATGCGGTCCCACGTGTCAGTGCTTTACCAAGCTAATCCGCGTCCCACATGAGGCAGAACAACGGCAGAAGCAACACATGGTTAAGTTGAAGAAGATGACGGAGAAGCGGATTCAGCAACGAGTGAAATGATGGTTGCTTCGTCCCTCCAACTTCTTCTTTTAGCATTATTACTTTGTCCCTCCAACTTAACTTCGGGAAAGGTGCAGCTTTGTGATTTGACGCCTCATTGCTCATTACTACGCCGACGCCATGACTGGGGTGCTTCACCCCGGCTGCTCTGCACTGTATTCCGGTATGGCACGTGGACCCGGTAGCTTGATGTCCCACATGCCGGCGAAAGGGACTAGAAGATTTATGAAAGAGAGCGCTCCACTCTTACGACGGAGGAGTAGACGACACAACGGCCCAGTGAACTGCCACTTGTACTGTATAGTACTATAGTTTTGCTGTTTCGCACGATCCATCGATACAAACCCGATTAAACAGGAAAGGGCGGGCTTTTTCCCGCGCGGTAGATGATACTGTCCATACATTTCAAAGGCAATTTTAATGTATGCAAACTGAATAATTATAAGTAACAATATGATATCTAGTAAAACTAAAAACACATATGATTTATTGTGTTAGAGTGTAGTAGTAGTGCTGTATTGCATAGTTGTTAGATGTAACATGCGAGAACGTGTAGAGATGTAGTTTTGGAGGGCCTACAGAGAGAAAAGCGTAATACGGTCACCGAACTTCAGAATAAGCTGATTACGGTCACTACATACGTTTTGCGGTGATTATCCGGTCACTTGCTCATAGTTCAGCATCGGATTGCACTCTGTTGACCGGCCAAATAGTCTGTGTGGCGCCATGTTGACTAGTTAAATTGACCAGGTTCCTTGTGGGTCCCACCTGTCAGTTCGCATAGGGAAAAGGTCAGATAAACACAAATTTACGCAGGCGCGACAAGGCTCCAACCCGTGCGCGGGAATCACCTGGTTGTGTATGTGTCTGTCAGGGCCTGATGTGTGCGCATGCACGTGTAGGTTGAGCACTTGAGCGTGAGAGTGTGTGTTGGTCGTGTGGTGTACTGGTGTGTGCATGCATGCGTGCGTGTGTTCGTGTGAGTGTTGCGTTCGTGGCTGCGTGTGTACGTGTGAGTGTTGCGTGCGTGCGTGGGTGCATGTGTTTGTGTGAGTGTTGCGTGGATGGAGTTCGTGTGCATGCGTGCCTGTGTGTATAATCACCACACCAGCTCCTGTGTGTTAAAACAGACGGCTCAACATACCAATACAAGGCCACCTTGTCCGCTGTGCCCGCGGTCATGACTTCGCACCACCGTCAAAATATTTTTTTGTCGTTTGTTTTCATTCTTACTAGCAAGATGCCCGTGCGTTGCACGTAACATCAAGATGCATTTGTATGACTTGTTTATCTTTTGAGAGAAAAGGATGAATGAGGGAAGGCCTTATTTGCAAATGTGGAGAGGTGTGTGGGTACCTTTTTGCAAAATTGCCATAGTTTCTTTCCTATCCGTCAGATATAAATCGGACGGCCTATATTGCAGGATGGCAGGCACACCATCATCACCAACTCTGTTTTTTATAAGAGTGTATTTTATGTATTTTATAATAGTCTAGATGTAGAGTAGATACAAGTCGACAGGTGGGCATGATGTTAGTGAGATAATGTGATGCAACACTAGAGGTGCCACGTGGAGCGTTCAACTGGTCAACTAGTCATGTCATGAGCAAATACAAAGTTGTACGGTGAGCCCGTGACTGTATAATAACCACTAAACGTAAACGGTGACTGTAATGAGTGGATTATGAAGTCCAATGCATGTATCGTGCTTTCGCTTCAAATACAATGATCGTCATTGCATATATCGCGAGAGAAAGATGAAACACGCGTGAATTTTTTGGGGGCTTACTTTTAGAGGACCTGGAGATAGTTTTGTGTGCATACGTGAAATGGGCGTACAGGGGGGGTATGCGATGGAGAGAGAGAGATGCTCTTTGTTTCTCTTTATTATGACTAACTTTGTATATAGTATAAAAATATACAAATTCACAGTGCGGAATAAATATCATTGTGGGCACAATGCAATGCAAATTAGCGTTCGTACTCCTCCATATAACTTTGTAATGTTGTATATATGTAGAAACTCTAAAATAATTTTTTGGCCACACTTTATTCAAAAGGAATGTTGTATGCGAAATAAACGTGAAGAGAGGGCTTTTTAGATGAATGGGGTACGTGATGTAACATCTGTGAATGTGTAGTTGATGCATTAGGCGGGGCGTAGAGAGGTATGTGTGTGTATTACATATTCGAGAGAGGCAAGGATAGAGGGGCCGACGAGGGGGGGGCATGGGAGAGATAGCACGAGAAATGAGGGTGGTCTAGAGAGATAGAGAGATGAATATGACGTCACGACAAGAGATTCCATTCCCTTGAGTGTGTATATGCAAGGGGGAGGGAATAGAGGCACCAGGAGAAATTTTCTGTGTGTGTGGTGTTTGTGTTGGTATGTGTGGGTGTGAGAAGATAATGAGACATGGGGGCAGAGGGTGTGTCACCACGTGAGGTCCGGTGGGTCGAGGTGAGGCCCTTCGTTCGGTTCCATCCTGCGCCACATTGGTCGGCCCATGACACATTTAGGAAGACCCATGGATGACTAGTCGTACAAGACAAAGATAGCAGAATTGTGAAGGACTCTGTGTCCACTGACAAAGCCGGCTAGGATTTGTAACCCTAGGTTCTCGTACTAAGGTAACCCCTTTATCTCTGATATTACTATTCATCCAACCTAACTTTAAGGGGCATCCTACAGAATGCTCTGCTAGAATCATACTCGTCGATTAGGAAGAGGGGTGTGAGATAATGCGTGAGAGCCACGCGTAAAGATAATGTGAGTACATGAGACACGTAGGCAGGTCCATGTATATAGAAAGGGTCGATGAGGATTGTGCGTGTGTATGTTTGCGAGAGGAAGAGCGCTTGTGAAAAAGGTTAGTGAAAACAGTTGTAAATGGTTACGAGAGGGAGGGAGGGTTATATCTAGAGAATGTGTGCGAGAAAGACACCTTGGGAGAGAGTGTGTGAGCATGTGTGAGAGACCACCGATGGAGAGTGAAACTACACGTAAAATACTGCTCTACACATTGATTAAATATATAAATTGTATCCAAATATTAGGATGGGATCATGATATTTGCAATTCACGTAAGGAGCGGTCATTGATCCATCAGACATCTAGATTCCATCGAATTTGAGCATGTCTATGTTATTATTCGACACAATTGATCCACATAGTTAGTATTTTGAACTCCAGACAATGCATCGCTTTAGCAATCGAATATAAACGTGAGTATAGTTCATGTTGTGTGTGTAAAGCACATTATACATACGAAAGTTACACAATGGACATTTATAAATAGCTACCTATGAACTAGCATACATTTGAATTCAACCTAACGTGGTTTAAAAAAATCGAATTCAACATGAAGTCCATTCAATTATTTGAATTTGATATCATGGCATTTGTAAACCATACCTAAACTATGGGGGTACCAATCTTTGCTCTGATTTTGTACGTAATAGCATATGTAGTCGTGTACAAAATAGATTCAAATTTAGCTCCTCCATTCAAAAATAATCGTAGTTATAGGATTTTCAAGTGTCAAAATTTCAAAAGGAAGCGGATAATTTAACGAGGTTTTCAAACATACAAGGTCAAATATAACGTTGTCTATTTAGGTCAATCCTCATAGTTCAAGAGTACTCTAAACGTGAATGCTTGTGTTTCAAAATTTCGAACGAAGCGCCAAAAGAGCCTCTACTCGCCCGAAACCGCGTGAGACCAATGTTTGGTAGTACAAGGAAATTACTTTTCTAATAATTCCGACCTGTGAAACCTACCGGCCCGACGTCCAAAGGTCTAAACCGGGGTAGGTTTGTAGGTTCATTTAGACGCCACGCAACCGCCTCCGAAAAACATTCATACACAATGGCCGCCTAAGCACACATGCGCGCGGCCAAAATCGCTCCCGCCCACTATTTGGGACACCTGGGATTACCATCCTACCCCCGTCCCGCAGTAGGTCCGAAATTTAAGAGGGGGGCAAAGTTTGTACTTTCCCCAAATTTCAAACAAGCGCGTCCCATCTTCTGTTCAAAAAAGCCAAAAACAAGCGCATCCCAGACCGAAACATGGTTCCCCCCACCCGTCCGATTCCCCATTCGTACTCCGTGGGCGCCAAAACTACCTCTCCACCAGCCGCGAAACCCCGGCGTCCTCCGCATGCCACCCCATCCCACCCATCAACCGCCGCCCTCCTCCATCACGCCGGAGCCGATACCCCGACGTCGTCGTCCACCGCAACCTCAACCGCAACGCCCTCCACGGCTAGTAGTTGAAGCCGAGGCCGAGCCATCCGTACCCGAGCCAGTTCAACCACGCTGTCGTGCGCCTCACCGCTGCCGCTCCAACTTCGCCACCCTCCACCGCATAGGAGCTATTCCTGCTACGCCGTCCTTCGCCGCCTCAGATCTGCTTCCCCTCCGCCGACATACAGGCACAGCAACACAGTCAACAATTTGGCCATGGGTTCGTCCAAGCCTATACCCTCCAGAACATCGGTTTCCCTGGTAAAAACAAGAAGATCGGCGCAACATGTGGAGGTGACCGCACCGGCAACCGAAGAAGGTACTCCTCTTCCCTTATTCGTGCAAATCTTACGTCTCTGCTTGCACGGTATTCATCCCACAGAAGACACTAGTTGATCGCTTCTTCTTGATACTAGATGTTCCTAGTAACTCGCGATGCGCAAGGTTTCTCCTCATATACTATTTCACCTTAGCTAGAGGTCCGTCGCCGCCCTGAATTTCAATTTCTGGCCAGTTGATTCCCAATTAATGGAAGCATTCCCCATCGTAACAGGCGCTAGTACGACTATTACGCCGGGGAAGCAGCGCCTTGGTGTTTATCTTAGGGGCGTCTGCGGCCTAGAGCTACTGGCGCCCGATCTGGAGGTCAGCCGGGATTAAAGGGATTGCTTGGGGGCGCTGCCAAGCACGGTGGTGGTGTGAGGTCGATGGGAGGGCGGGGCGGCGGAGGCACGGGTCTGGGCCGATGGTCGCTGGCGGTTCGAGAAAGATCTTCAACAGTGACTGGTGGGAGGTAGACGAAGGCCATCTGCCCGTTCCTTATAGATCGGACGGTTCATTAAAAAATCGACTGACCTATTTATTTTCAGTCGACTGTTATCTTAGATATGACCACATGTGGTGGTGTGCTGGAGGAGTACCTGCATTTCCTGTGCTCATATATTACAAAATCATACGGAGTAGAATCTAATTTTGTTTGCCATGCAATGTTGTAGAGCTATCATATGTCTCCTGTCATTTATTTTTCAGCCACCTGCTATCTGCTACTTTTACAGTGCACTAGTTCTGCACACACTTCACCCATACTCTCACTATTGTGTTTTTATGCAAGGGTATTTCAGACTCTCCTGCCGAAAGAGAAGCAGCAAAGAAAAGAGAGAAGTTGCTCCAGCTTCGTATGCTGGTAGGCAAGACACGTTACCGCACTATAAAGGGTGCAGTGTCAGCAGATGGAGACGGTAAACGTTGCTCTAGAGTTGATGACCTCGCTCACAATGAACCACCATCCCAGGTGCTTGCTTTAACTTCGCGATGTCATATGTGGTTGCATGTTCCATATGGTGTCTAGCTTGTATTCGAAAGGCCTAAGTCGGTCTTTATTAAGATAAGGAAAGATATTTTTTACATGAACCACCATCCCGTGAGCACCAGAAGACAAATGCTAGTCAGGGCACTGGCCGAGCCAGTGACAAGCCCAACAAAGACAGGCATCACCTGGAAGCCAACTAAAAAGCCGCGATGGTGGCGAAGCAGCCCGCCTCCCAGCAGGCTCTCAGGTCCTAGATGATCATGTTCACCACTCCAGCCGGATGTCTAGCTTGTATTGCTTCCAATTTGGTTAAATTGCATCTGCTTAGCTTACACATTATACCTTTGAATATGACATGCCTTTCTGTTTTTGGTACATACTAGTACATCTGTGTATTAACCATGTTCTTACATCAAACTAATGTTCTTGTGTATCCCTCATCAATCACTTATGATGAGGCAGGCAGGCAAGGGGACTACTCCTCATTTAAAGAATGCAGCGTCAGCCTCCCGACATGATTCTCAAGAAACAGAAATGCTAGATGAAGATAGTGAACGTAGCTCTGTAGTTGATTACAGTATTTCTCCTAGACTAGCATTGCAGGTGCTTGCTCTAACTTGGCAGCGTGATATGTGGTTGCATGTTGTATATGGTGTCTAGATTGTAATTCTTCAATCTGGTTAAACTACATGTGCTAGTCTGCTTAGCTTATACTCCTGTAAATGTGACATTATACCTGTTAATGTGACATGCCTTCCTGTATTTAGTACATAGTACATCTGTTTATTAAGCATGTCCTTACATAAAACTATTGTTTTTTTGTATCCCGCATCAATCAATATGACGAGACACCTTTAGTATATGTAGTGCGATATTAGTTGCATCTTTCATATGATTTATAGCATGCGCTGCTTCTAATTTGTTGAAATTCCATTTATGATGGGACGCTTTTAACTTGGCAGTCATATTGGTTGCATCTTTCATGTGGTGTCTAGCTTGCATTGCTTCTTATTTGCTGGAATGGTTTCTGCTTAGTTTACACAAACAGTTGTGAACATGCCATGCCGTCCTTTTTTTCATACATATTCCATCCTGGTATCATGTGTTTGCCTTACATCAAAGTAGTGATTGTCAGTATCATGCATGAATGAGTTCTGAAGAGAGAATTTTATTGCTTTTTCTTGTCAGTTTTACTTGACAATTCAGTTAGCAAGGCAGCGGAAAAAGGTGGTCCTTCCAAATGGAGGGCCTCTACAGTTTCTGCTCCTCCACACCCCCAAGATGATTTCCAAGACAACACATGCATAGACACTCAACAAAGCTGTGTTTATGATGAGCACGTCTCCCCTAGTGCAGCATCACTGGTGCTCCCTCTAACTTGGCACTGTTATATGTGGTTGCATGTTATGTGTGATGTCTAGCTTGTATTGCTTCTAATTTTGTTGAATTCCATCTGCTTACTTTACACATTATACTTGAATAAGACACGTGTTCCTGTTTCTAGAACATACAATATCTGTCTATCACACCATGTTCTTACATCAAATTACTACTGTTGTGTAACCTGCAACAATCACTTATCATAAGACACGTTTGACTTCGGAGTGTGATATAGGTTACATCTCACATTCTTTTCTAGTTTGTACTAGTAATTTGTTCAAATGACACTTATGACGAGACAGTTTTAACTTGGTAGAGTGATATTATTTGCATCTTTCATATGGTGTCTAGTTTTCATTGCTTCTAATTTGTTGAAATGCCTTCTCCTTAGTTTACACATCATAAGGTGTGAATATGCAATGCTGTGAATATGCAATGGCACTAATGACGAGAGACCTCTAACATGGTAGTGTGATGTTGTTTGCATCTTGCATATGATTTATTTCTTGTACTGCTTCACATTTGTTTAAACGCCATTTATGCTGAGACACTGTTAACTTGGCAGAGCGATATTTGTAGCATCTTTCATATGGTGTCTACCTTCCATTGCATTGCTTCTAATTTGGTGAAATGTCTTCTTCTTAGTTTACACATCATAGTTCTGGTTATCTTTTCCGTCATGTTTTTCATACATATTACATCCTCCTATCATGTGGTTGACTAACATCAAAGTTTTATTCGTCTGCATCACGCATCAATTTGTTCTGAAGAACTAAATTGTTATTCGTTTTTCTTGTCGGCTTGACTTAACATGGCACAGAGAAAGAGGAAGAAACGGAGAATGTCAGGGAATGAGAAGCGGATGAATCCTGCAGATTCTGCTGGTACTGATGGTGCAATAGAAGGTGAAAGTCCAGCGGAAAATTCTACAAACACGACATCCCATGCTACACGAGCTGCAAAAAAAGCCAAATAGAAACAAATAGCTGCCACTAAACAAGCAGAGACAGCCCTAGTTCTTGCAACACCTACCACAGTACTACCAGCTGCACGACATACTCATGCGTCAACTGAGCTAGCAGCACATTCCCAAGCTCCCTTGCCACCTGACACTACTTCCCAAGCACTCTTGACACAAGACGAGTTGGCAATATCAGATGAATCTTGTGAGCTTCAACAACAAGAAGGTAGTTGCTGGAGTCAAGTTACAGTTGCATGCTTCTTTATATGTAGTCTCACAGTTTGATGTACACTAACACTTCCTATGTTTATTGTTGGACTAGCGCCTAGGCGCAAGAGGAAACAAACATCAGGGATAATGCTCAATAGGTTAACTAAATCTAGAGGAGGAAGAATGGAGATCCGTTTTGAGGCAGGTTTAAAAAGGCCACGTGATGCTACAGATTCAACCAAGTTAGTATCAGAGGCAGCGGTTGCCGTTAGGTGTCATGTACGTATCCTCCCAACATGGATTCAGTACAGGAATGACAAAGACGAAACCCAGTTCAACACCTTCCTCGACCATTTATCTGTAAGTATGGTTATGTATGGAAACTAGTAATATCGTCTTGATCTGTCCCATACTTTCTAGGTTGCTCATAATGAGACTCCCATAATTTTCAACAGATGAGGTTCAAGTTGGATAGCCAAGATGATGTAACCAGACAAGCTTGCACCCATGTTTTCAAGTCTGCTCTGCGACAGTATTGGTATAACTTGATGAAAACTCACTTTGAAGGCAAGGCTAACAGTGAACTTTCCGAAACATCTCCAGTGGAAAATATATCGGATGAAGACTGGAGGGGCCTTGTTAAACATTGGTCTGATCCGAAGTATCAGGTACATTATATATATGTGATCAGATCACATGTTGAAGTCCTATTGACGCATGTGCCACACAAATCTATCTTCTCGTAGGTGAACTGTTCAAAGAACAAGGCCAACCGTACGAAAGTGAAATTCCAACAGACGACAGGATCTCATAGCTATATTGCACACTTTGAGGCTCTTGTAATTAGCCGCCGTTTCACTCTTTTCCCTGTACCATATTATCAGATCTATATTGACTTGTTCGAAATGCAGAGGAAAGCCCGCAAGGACCAGAAAGTACCTGAACCAAATGCTGTGGAAATCTTCAAGGACTGTCACACCAACAAGAAGAAGGGCATGACTACACCAGTCAAAGCCGCTGTTGTAAGTCCTTAATCCTCATGCCTTTTAACTACTACTAACTCTACCTTGTGCCTTAAACTGCATGGTTTGCAGCCAATGTCTATTACTCTTTTCAATTTTATACACAATTCTCTTAGCGTATCATTGCACCTTACAAGGTTTAAAAGGGAGGAGTGATGTTCCTTTGATCTTGACCCGTAATCTAGTTCCATGCTGGACTTGCCCACACAATGTTACAATTGCCTGTTTGTCTGTTCTCAGTTGTTTTGTGATATGAATGATGTCATACTATGCTTACCGTATTATAAACTTCTTCTCTTTATCCTTAGCCCTCAATACAATGTGAAGAAATAGACAATACATTAGCGATGGTACATGGTCATATGTTTGGAACCTGGTTTTATTATGTAGTTTGCAATAAAATACAACTAATATTTTACATGGGTTCACCAGAATAAGTTCTGTATATAGACCAAAGCTATTTTGTTTGGTTTTGCTGCCTCCTTAATATCTTCTATTCTGGTACTACTAATGTAAAACCTCAACTTTTCAGCGAGCTATGGAAAAAATGGTGGAACCGCCACCTTATGAAGGTGGCGAGGCAACTATAAGCGCAATGTCATCTCTTGCTGTAGTGGGTCAGTACCTGTCCACTAACAGTGCCAAAAGCACGTTCCTGTGTAATACTGGGTTGGTCGTTAAGGCAATATCGTCCAAATTGCGTCAGGATCAAGATATGCAAGCTCAAAGCAATGTCGTATCTGCGCTCCAGACACAAGTCCATTCCCTAACAGAGGCCCTTTGTGAAACAAGGAGAAACATTGCTCAATGTCGTCAAGATATGCATGGTTTTGAAACCAGACTATCAAACATTTGCTATGTTGTTCAGGAGCCTAGGGGAAATGAAGGCGAGGGTTATGGTGTTCCATCGGACAATACATCATGAAAACATAACAGTCAGGTCAAATGAACCGAGCTTCTGAACTTCTGGTGGTGCATTTATCTGCTAGACTATTAAGTTTTATGCCAACCTTCCTTTTGTTATATAGTTGTAATTTGTTTTGGTGCGATACAAAATTTATTCTTAACGTGCAGCCACCGGCTGAAGAAAACAGCAAGCCATTTTTGTATAGTGTAGGGTTCCCTATATTTGCACTGGTGGCGATCTTTGATGCCGAGTGGATGTAATCTGTGCAATCTTCTTAATAGCCTAACGTTAGTTTGGGCCTTATTTATTTCCTAGTCTTCTTTTTCCCTGGTTTGCTAGTGGCCGCAACTACCCATGGCCATATACGGGCCGTAGGATCCATGGGTCTCCTACGGCCCGTCGATAAATGGGCCTGTAATCGGTGGGCCTCGGGCCGTCGATAAATGGGCCTGTAATCGGTGGGCCTCGGGCCGTCGGATAAATGGGTCTACATGGGCCGTAATCGGGCGTAATTGGTATCGGCCCAGCACGGTAACGGGCCGTTAATAGCCCGTAGGACTGCAAAAGCTTAATTCTGTCACACGCATAACGGGTCGTTAATGGGCCAGAATATAGGACGGGCTGGCCAGAAATGGGCCGACTCTTGCCATGGACTGAATTTGGCCCATTAGGGTAACGGGCCAGTAACGGGCCGACTCTGGCCATGGGCCGAATTTGGCCCATTTGGGGAACATGCCAGTAACGGGCCGACTCTTGGCATGGGCCGAATTTGGCCCATTAGGGGAACATGCCAGTAACGGGCCGGAAGTAATCGAGGGCCGAAAAGGAGCCCAAGAACGTATGGGCCGTCAATAGGTCGAAAGCTAACACGGGCTGGAAATGGCCCATGTAAATCACGGGCCGTTAACGGGTACAAAGAAAATTACTCTTCATTATGGGCTAGAGTCACCATGGGCCTGTAAAGGGCCAAAAGAGACGAAGGCCTCATATGGGCTGAAAGACGTCGTGGGCCATAGATGGGCCGAAAGTGAAATGGGCTGGTGTTATATTCGACGGGCCACATGACGTTGTTGGGCCGATTTCCTTTAGTGCCTAACGGGCCGTAAAATGGGCTATTTACAAAGAGAACATTAACATGCTTTTCATGGGCCAGCCCGTTTACTTTTGACCAAGTCAAACGGGCCGGCTTTGTAAGCTAAATGGGCCAGTGGTGGGCCGTGGCACGTGTCGACATATCATAGGCGCCTATCTGACCCATTGACGAGCTGACACGTGTTTCGTCCGGCCAATAAGAATTTTACACGTGGAAATTTCCCATTGGTCGGGGCTGTTAACGGGTCATCGGATCCAAAACCCGACCTGATAGCTTAACGGCGTTCCGTTACGGTGGATGCCACGTGTCGGTCACCCTTGACAAAAGCACTTCTGTGACGCGAGATTTATCGTCATGGAAGTGGACACTTCCGTGATGATAATTTTGGTAATGCCATGGAACACTTCTACGACAGCACAAGTATGACTATCTTGATTCTTTCATAAATTTGTCATGGATGTACATGCATGACAAAAAACGTGACCTACTGTGACAAACACGTATCATCATGGAAGTGTATTTTTTTTTGTATTGTTGGTTCATGAACCCAACTCGGAAGTAATATCCATGGCTTGTCTTCATTGTGACCATTAAACTAGTGTATTAAGTTATGGCAAGGCCGAGCATCTTGAGCACATGTGTTCTGGCAGAGCAAATAATACACTGCAGGAAAAATAATATGAGAACACAACATGTTCAAAAAAAACCCACCCTCCCGGATAGAAAAGAGGATTCTAGGAACATATTGTGCGCATTTCAAAATGCTGTGTTAGGATGAGAAGGAACAAGTGTGGCGTCTCGCCGAGGGCGCAGAAATCTGTAGGGTACTCGCACTTTGGGCACTACAAATGAAACACACTAGATTCAGTAGGAAGAAAAATGCATCAACTGCGGCGGCTGCCATCCTAGGATTACCTGCGACCAAGGGACTTGGATTTATCAGGGATGGATGAAGAATTCGTACCTGGTTCTCCATGAGAAAACACTATGCAATCGCCGAGCGGGGGTTTTCTCTGAACAAGCAGATGAGGGAGAAGGGGATTGAGGCCCAGTTAAATATTGCCGCTTCATCCGTCCAGCTTACAGCTAAAGCTGGAAAGGGGGGTTGTGATTTGACGGCTCATTGGGCATTACTGCGGCGCTATGACCGGGGTGTGTCTACCGTGAAGTTGTGCACTCTAATTTGTGCATATGGCACGTGGACCCCGTTGCCGATTGCCCCACATATCAGCGAAAGGAAGTAGAAAGCCAGAAGTAACTAGTTACACATAAATATATTTTTTGACAGAGATATACTCCCTCTGTAAGGAAATATACAAATATTTTATATCACAGGCTCACCTTGCCGAGAAATATACTCCCTCTGCAACGCACGGGCATTATGGGGGTTCAACTTTTTTATGGGGGTTCAGCTGAGAATATAATACTCAGATAGGCTCACGGTTCTGAACTTTGGGCCGCAGGCCGACCCTGCATGTTTGGGGGCCCATGTGTTCTACCTCAGCACTTTTCATATTGCAAGCGATCGGTACGGCGCCGGTTTTAGATGCTGTCGCAAGGCGATTACACAAAATTGAATAAAGCACGACAGCTATTGGAATGAAATTGAACGACAGTTCCTAACCAGCAATCAGAGTTGCAATTCTATCAACAATATACCATGTGATAAATAATACTGTCGTACTACTTATACACACAGGACACTTGTTTCACCATGCTAGGTTATTACATCAAAATCTCTCAGAGGATAGATCAGTTCGGCAGTTGCGTGCTGCTACTGAAGAATTTCAAAGTTGATTTGGACCAGCTCTCCTTGCCGAGAAAGTTCGATTTTGACATCATCCCCTACCGCAAGATATGATTTAGATTTGAACCTTGACCATCCTTTAGCATCAATCATCATGTGGCCATCCTTTGTACTTACGGTATATTGAGCAGGTTGATTCACACCAAGGCTGCGCATGGTAAGAGAAACTTGGCCGCGGTCGCCTGGATTGTTGAACGACTCCCTCGTTGCTCTAGGAATTCTCTGTTTACAAACAAGAAGACATACCCAAACAGTTAGATCAACACAGTGAATCATGTGAAACAACATGGAAAGAAAAAAGAACAAAGCACTTGGGCGGCCAATGCTTACCAAGAAGGTGGACATGTCAGTTTTTGTAAGGACTTCGGTATATGAAGTGCGAACTGCAGCCCAGTCTGTTGCCGGTGCAACTGCACGGGCCGGAGCAGATGCAAGTGCAAGTGTTGATGCAGGTGCCGAAGCCGTTGCTGCTGCCGGAGATGGTGCTCCTTGTAGAGCTGGTGTCAGTGTCGGAGCAGGTGCCGGTGTCGATGCCCGATCCTCCGGTAGATCAGACTGATCCGCTAACATGGTCGGTGCCCAATCCTCAGCTGGATCAGACTGAGCTGCTGTCGCTGTTAGTGCTAGAGCAACTGTCGGTGATCGATCTGTGCGAGACAGCGGCAATCGTGTCTGGTCTGCTATGATCGGCTTTCTAACTTGACTAGGATCCATGACCATGATCCAGTTTTTTTCTTCATTTCTTTTAAACGTGAGAAGGACTAATTGTGGCGTTTTTATTAAACCAAACTGCAGTTCATCATAGGGATTCAGCTTGTACTCAGATAACAGACTAATCCAATTTTTTCCAGTAATATAAGTGATGGACAGTGCCTTTGTTACTGACACGACATAAGAAGTGAAACCTGCAAAAATAGCCATCGTAGAGCAAACCAAACGGTTTATTTTGTGGTGAATGTCACATGGCAAAACCTGCATCGTAAAATTGCAGCAAAAGAAAGAAAACATGACATTAAATCAATAAGATTTACTTGATGTGACACGAGCGAATCCTTACTAGGAAATCACTATGTTGAAGTACTAAATAGAAGATTGATCGTCCAACTACACGTGGCATGCAGGGGCCCCGCCTGCTCCCACAAGCAGGACAGTCCAAAGGTCGTGACAAATCGTATGGACCGAACATCCTGGTGGGTGCGATAAACCCTGCAATGCATACAGATATTGGAGTGTAACCATAATTGATAAACCGTCCTCACAAAAAATATGATCTGGATACTTCAAAATATACAGACTGAATTGAGTGGACAGACATTAACATAGAGCGTTCTCAGGACTGACCACACACCAAAAGCGGCAGTACTAATAAACAATACAGGGTTCACAAACACAAATCAAGTACTGAACAATAGTACTTACTACAGATAAGCAAAGTTGCACTAACTAAACTCTGGAGACTATTTCTTGCCACCGACCTACGGGATGAAACCCGCATAACTGACTAGGCCATGGACTTCGTGTGAGATGTCTACATGCACCATCACCATCTTGTCAACCTTGGAGAACCTAATAGAGTGGTCTTTCCACTCATAAACATGATGATGAAGACAGGCCGCATCAGATTTGTTGGGAAGCTTTACAAGAACCACACCCTTCGTAATCGAAGGCACAGCCAGGAAATTGTTGTGGTCAAGTACAGCCTCGAGAACACGCCTGACAACAATGCTACAGGAAAACACTAGGTCAGGACACGTGGCGACAAGGACACAACAACTGGATAGTTCAGCAGTAGAACTCATCATCAGGTCTTCCAGTTCACACGGCATGACTTTGGGAACTTCATCTCCACCGCGGACCTGGTTCTTATTCAAACAGAAACCATATTTTATTACTACCTCCGTTCAGAAATATAAGATGATTTTCGATATTATACTCCATATATGACTACATATACGCATAGAAATGAGTGAACAAAGACACTAGAACATGTCTTCAAAGGCATGAGAGCAGAGGGATTACATGCAATATCCATAACACAAGTTACTGAGGCAAATATACCCTCTTAAAAGGTAGCATTGATGTTCATAAAGTACTCCCTCCATCCCAAAATTCTTGTCTTAGATTTGTCTAGATACGGATGTATCAAGTCACATTTTAGTATTAGATACATCCGTATCTAGACAAATCTAAGACAAGAAATTTGGGACCGAGGGAGTAGTTCAAAGTAATCTATAAGGAATCAGTGTCAACCTCTCGCATGTTTTGGTCAAAAGAGGAATTTAGAACCGTCATTTGGCAAACTAAAATCACATCCAAGATCACCCAGAAAGTTGTACTACCAGTACTAGTACTGCGTGTTAGATGAAAAAACATGATCAAGATCGAGAAAAAGATCGTCAACAAGAGACATTAACTGGACTTGCTTAATGAGGGATCCCGGAGAGGGGGGCTTGGACAGGGCGATGGCTTTGAGCTTGTCTGCGGTAGTCTCGGCGGGGTGCTTACGCTTCTTCGTACCATGAGCCTCAACAATTTTGGCCAGAACCATAGACATCACGTCGGCCGGTGCTCCGGCGTCCATCCAAGAGAGGAAGCTGAGAGAGAAGAGTGAAAGGAGGAACGAGATGAGGGAGAAGCGAAGCGAGTGGGGGTTTTCCTTCAAGAGAGGAAGCTGAGAGAGAAGAGTGAAATGATGGTTGCTTCGTCCGTCCAACTTACTGCTGGAAAGGAGGGGGTTTTGTGATTTGACGGCTCATTGGGCATTACTGCGGCGGTTCGATCGGGGTAGTCTACCATCACTCTACTATGGAGTAATTTAGTGCATGGCTGGTGGACCCAGGTGCTGGCTGTCCCACACGTCGGCGAAAGTGAGTAATTTAGTGCATGGCTGGAGGAGGATACGCACGGTAGAGCGTGTCCACTGTTTTTCATTATGAAGAAAAAAATGATTACAACAAGCATTTCCACTCTTACAACGAAGGAGTGCGAAACACGGCAGCCACTTGAACATACACAGTGCTCCTACTACTAGGCATGTGCAGTGGTTCATACGTCAGTACTACACAATCTTGTTGCTAGTGTAGTAAGATATGACGATAACAAATGATGTTGTGCGCATGTCAACTACTCCTATATGTAACATAGTACCGCTTTTTCGACTGTCCGATCGAGAATGAACAGTGAGATCAATGTTAACAGAACTAGGTCCACAGCGCACGGAGAGTACGGTGCTACAGTACTCCACGAAACATGAACCATATGAAGCACGAATAGTGTTAGGCAGGGTGTATGAAGGGTGCACGGGATGGGAGCAAAAGTTCCCTTCTCGACCCACTTTTGGGTGTTTGGCAGAGTGCGTGAAGGGTGCATGAGTCCACACTAGTAGGTTGACAAAAATACACGAAGAGGAAACAACTATATTGAGATGAGAATGCAACCAAACACACCCACACGCTTTGTGCTACAGTGACTGATCTGCACCGTATGAGTTTGATCCAACGGTCATGTTGCGACGAGACATGGACATGCCCATGCAGAGGGCGCCTAAACACCACTGATGTCCCTTTGCTTCTCGAGGTGCACGACATTAGTGATGCAGGGTGCAACCGCCCACAGAGCCCGCTCCCGGTCGATGGGAGCTAGCTTGTCAAAGACGGCGTCCAATGGCACGAATGGATTCCGGTGACGGATCCCTAAAAGGATTCGCCCGGCAACGGCGACGGCAGCCTGCAACCCCTCCTTGTCCAGGTCAGCCCCCACCATCGCGCGGAGACGGCTCAGCTCCTCGGAGATATAGGTGAAGAAGGAGACCAGGTCAGGAAGCCGCAGCTTGTTGAAGTCGACCGGGTGGTCAAACGGGTTTAGCTTGACGGCCGGCATCATCGCGCTGGCACGACGGTAGGCATCACGCAGCCGCAATACGTGCGTGGCAACTTGGTTCACCAAGTGGCTGAGGCGATCCTGGACCTCGTCACGATCGGCCCACTCGCGCTCCAGCCGGCTCCCCTAACGGCCTATCATATCTCCCGCTTTCTGCAGCAACGCCGTTGACGCCTCGAGCATCTTTGTGGTGGACGCCTACCGCTTTTGAAGCTCCGTGAACTCCCGCACATAATGGAGGAGCTTGGCACTCCTCTCCTCCTTGAGCTCACAGAGCTCCACGTCCTTGGCCCTGAGCTCCGCATCCTTGGCATGGAGCTCCTGTGTCAGGCGCCTCACCTTGGACTCCGTGATCTGCTGCGCCGCCATGGCACCAGGTAGAAGCAATGGGGAGAGGAAGCAAAGGGGGCGAAACGGCTGGAAGGCAATGCAATCTATGGGAAGGCAGAGGGAGCGGGGAATCTTTTGGTTTTCACCACGGTAAAACACCAGTCGACGACTTCTCACATCAGGGAGCAGTGGGTTTTTACAGGCAGAGTCATCATGACTAATTGCTGCCGCGCCTGCTCCCGTCAATCAAAAAGTTTAAAATCCTGCCGCGCCTGCTCCCGTCAATCAAAAAATTAAAAATCCTGCCGCACCCAAACACCAGAGCAACGCCACGGTGGATATTTAAATTTACATGCCGGAAAGTAAATAAAAAAGGGGTGGAAAAACAAATGTGGCGGCGGCCTAGCTAATCAGTCGAACTAGCCCAACTAGCTAGCCACCGTGCTTCACTAATGTACTCGGCGAGAAGGTGGTCTTTCGTGATTTGACAACTCATTTACTTGCTTCGGTGCTACGACCGAGGAGGACCCAGAAAATGCGCGGTAGGGCGTCCCACGTCAGGAAGAATATATGCGTGCACAACCCGGGAGGACCCCGAAACCGCGCGGTAGGGTGTGCCACGTCTCGGCATGGAGGAAAAATGTGCGTGCAAAAATATACTGTATCAGACGTAGTACCAATGGTTCAACCTCGGGACCCAGCCAGTTGGTCGAAAACACCCCACTAGCCACACAACTTCATCATGCAAACGTGGCACAGAGGATAGATGTGGTTAGCTCTGTCTCGACCAGCCACAATGTCTCTTGTTCTAGGTGATTCTTCTATTTTCCAAGCTTTTTTTAGTTGTAATAACACCACGGCAAGTTAGCGCGCTCTTCGTGTGTGCCCGTGCAAAGGTTAGACGATGGAGAGAAGAGGGATTGAGATCAGAGACCTGGGACCCACCAGTAAGTGAGACAACGGTCATGCACGTGTTGACGAGGCACTCCCTCTACTCTACTCAACGCAAGTACTATATAAAATCAAGTTATGGGACAAAGCCAACAACCGTTCATTTTTTCAGGCTATCGACTTACGCTTTGTAGTCCAGGTTGCCAGTTTGAATCTCATCTTTCAGATTTGTTAGTTTTAGGTCCAAATTTGATTAATGACAAGTGGGGCCCCCGTGTGTTGTTTTGATATTTCAGTGTAGGATGGTTTTTTGAACAAACACTTTGCGCGGTTAGACAAGTAACAACACGAATTACACGTATTTTGCAAGTTTACGAACAAAAATGACAGCGTCATAGAATATCACATCCACCCCGCAGCTTAGATACTATGGTGATACGAGTTTCTACACCGCTAGAAGTGAGATCCAATGGCTTGGGAGTAGTCTTTGTAATTATGCGCAATTTCCAAACTCTCCAAAGGTTTTTTTGCAAATAAAACATTCAGGCCTCGTGTGTGCCGCTGCATCTTCGATCCAATGGCTCCCCGGTGCTCATATAAGGTGCTCCCCGTAGCTTAATTACCCGCTACGGTGATATGAGCATCTAGGTCGTATGATCAGTGATCAGATGGCACATGCGTAGTACTTGTACTTTCTGCGCATTTCCCAAACTTTATCAGCCGTATATTGCAAAAACATTCAAACCTCCTACCGTGGGCCGTTAGATCTCAGTGAACTCGTATCACCATAGAATCTACGGTGCGGGAGCACCTCATACTCTCCCGTGCGAGAAAGCATAAGGTGCTATCATAGCTTGGATGCTACGGTGATACGAGATCCAATGGCATCTGAGCAGTCTTTGTGCTTGTAAGCAGTGGCCGAACTCTTTTGGGGTTTTTATGCAAAAAACCATTCGAACCACCGAGGAGGTGTTGGGTCACAAATCCAACACCTCCGAAGAGCTTGTATCACCAAAGCATCTAAGGTGTGGTAGCACATGATATTCTTACATACATGAGAATATGATGTCCTCCTTCATTTTAGATGCTACGGTGATACGAGCTTCGAGGTCGTTGGATATGGGATCAAAGGGCATGTAAGTAGTTTTTGTAAAAATTGTGTGCAATTCTCAAACTCATCAAGGTTTCCTGCAAAAATATTAAGACACATCATGTGAGCTGCTATATCTCAGATCTACAAGCTCCAAGCAACTCGTATCGGCATATAGCATCTAAGGTATGGGGGCACATGATATTCTCCCAGGGAGGAGGGGTGGGGGTGCACAACCAATCGGTGGTTGGGAGGGTGGGGACAAATATAATCTAAACAACCCTAAACAGAACTCCACAATTTTATCTAAGGTCGAGGGGTTGACCCCCGACAATTAGAGCTCCGCCTAAACACAACATTTGCATGTACTGTATTACTAGACTTAATATTCATGTTTCAATTTCGTGTTCATTTTAAATATTGAACTGAGGACCATGGATGTCTTACATTTTACTCCCTTCGTTCCTAAATATTAGTCTTTTTAGACGCTTCAAATGGACTGGCACATACGAATATATATAGACATATTTTAGAGTCTAGATTCACTCATTTTGCTCCGTATGTAGTCACTTGCTGAACTCTCTAAAAGACTAGTATTTAGGAATAGAAGGAGTACTTTTGAATTCGTGTCATACATGAATGGTTTGGAAAAATAGATGCACTATACTTATTGGATTGTTGTTGTGTTCGTGCGTGTGTGTCTCTGTGTGTGTGTGTGTGTGTGGTCATATGCTTGATACATTCAAAGTTTTCTCACCTCCATATTGTTCATCTTTTAAATTTGAATTTGCATTGGAAAACTTACTAGGGATACCATGAAATGTGAAATCCACGTTGAGATCACTATATCACAAACTCACTCTAATTCAACAACTCGTCATAAATCAATTACCACGTTGAGATTAGTATTTGCAAGGAAAATACGGGTATTGTAATACACATAGATTCGTTCGGCAATTTAAAAGGTTCCTTTCGTATTCTCGAATGGTAGGACCCAACGGCGTACCAGCCATACCTTGGCTCATGTTGATCCTAAAAAAATGGGCTCGTGTCCTTCGGTGGCGTGCGTGGTTCGCACATTAGGCAACCCCAACCAGTCGAGCCTCAGCATTTCAAGTTGAAATATCTGGCGGCCAGAATTCCAGCCCTAGGAAATTCCCCTCATGTCCCCGGTCCATAATGACTACCGATGAACAACGGAGGGATGCTTTAGTATCTAGACAACGTTACCTACCGTGCCGAGCACGGTTCAATTCCCTCGGTCGCCGCTCGTCAAGGTCACCCG
The DNA here is from genome assembly GCF_018294505.1 of Triticum aestivum. Lineage (NCBI taxonomy): Eukaryota > Viridiplantae > Streptophyta > Magnoliopsida > Poales > Poaceae > Triticum > Triticum aestivum. Next base: position 220,945,182 of record NC_057810.1, on the reverse strand, counting down.
TCAACTGCATTGCCTAGTACTACTACTACTACACCAGGATGAGCACAGAATTGAGCCCGTTTGTTCGTGCCTAGTACTTGAGTTAATATATCAGGCAATGTACTGGTACGGAGGGATTATCCTTTTTCTCTGCATATATAACTTGTCTGAAGTCTAACTAAGCAAAATGTTTGACCAAATCCTTTCTTAAGAAATACAACAGGACAAATGTATGGCTTGAAAATTTATTGCATGATGCAGGTTATGATATTGTTTCGAATCCTTGATCTTAAATTTCAGAAAATCCAAAAGTGAGCATAAATTGTTGAAACTGAGCATGGTCACGTGATATGGCACAAATATTACTTCGTAAGTTTTTTCTTCAATTTGAGACAAGCTGCTTATGACAAGTTGCACAAATGAAGAGCCAAGGTATTTTGGAACAAAGACCTGTCACGTTAAGGCAAATGCTTTCACTATTGAAACCGTGGTCGTTTACATGCCGCCACGAGTCCCTGCTTCTCTTCGGCAGGTGCCGTCCCAGCAAGTGTGTGAGTCGATGGGAGGCGTGCGAGCATACCACTGCGCTGACTGTCAGGGAGGCGTGCGGGCAGGCCGCTGTGCAGACTCACCGGGAGGCGAGCCCTTTGACTAGGCTCCGTCGCCCACCGTCGTCCCAACTGTTCCCACTTTTAATGTCGCCGGCGCCGCAGTTTAAAATCAACCCCGCACTACCCGGTATCGCTACAATCCTCTCTCTTCCTCTCCGATTCTCCTGTCGTCTACCTCCAACTAGCCTGACCTAAACATACGCCATGCCGCATCATGATGTTCTTCCCTTAGTGTTCCAGTTTCCTGAGGAAGACACCCAGCCGGAGTCTTAAGAACATAAGGCGCTTTGGGACGAGCTTGAACTGGCCTTGCGGGAAGATGTCGCGCCTGTCCCCGCTCCTGTTCCGGCTCCCGTCGCCCCGACTGCGCCAGCGCCCATCCCCGTGGCATTGATGGGCTGGGAGCCACACATTGTCGCCGAGCTTGATGCCACGGGGTTCCATGAGGTCCCCGCCGACTTTCACGCGCCCGTGCACCTACTAGTGCATGCGCCTGCGCGTGCACTGACGCGCACGCCCGTGCCGGTGCCCGTGCATCTGCGAGCGCATGCGCCTGCGTGTGCACTGACGTGCGCGCCCGTGCCGGTGCCCGTGCACACGAATGTCTCCGCCGCGCTGTTGATAGCATCTGTCCCCGTGTGGGTGCCAGTGCCCCCCTCAGCGGCATGGATGGCCGTCGTCGACCGCTTCCTTGCACCAACACCAGTCGCCTCCTCCCGCCAGTTGACTCGCTCCGAAGTCCAGAACATTGTGGCCTTCCTTGAAGCTAGGCCAACGTCCAGGAGTACGCCAACAACAGCGCAAGACGCCGCTGTCGCTGTCGGATAATGGCCCGACGACACACAGAGCACGGTAGAGGAGCCGCTTCCCACTGCGAGAAGCCCCCACCGCTGCCGTGTAATCTAAATTTGCCATGAAAAACATTCGGATTGCCATGCTTAAAATCCGAATGTTTATCATTTCCGTTTATTTTTTATCGATCGTCGTATAATTTAAAGTCGGAGTCAGACTGACCGAAATGTATGGTTTGATCGATTGAATGTTCTGCTAGAGCCGTATCAAATTAAATATAAAACGTCATCAAGCCACATGTATTCCTTGTCATCCAATGACCTAGACTGCTTCAATGTCGAGCACTCAACACGTTTAGCGTGCAGCTAATTTCATGCCAAAAATACTGCTAATTACATGACAACATGCAAATAATATCCTATTAGTTAATATCCGCATGCACTTAATATACTTCCAAATTAACGTGCATTGCACGTAAACACTGACTAGTGCTGCTAGTATGTGAAACTGGTGCCGTGACTTGTGAACGCGTCCAGATATGGTCAACGGCAACATCGCCCGCGAGTTCTTCCTGTTTGCCCGTGCGTCTAAACGCAGAAGGGGAGGAGAGAGAGAGCACACATGGAACCCACCAGTAAGTGAAAGCGAATAGTACTAAAAATAACATGCTATCCATTAATTAGGCTGTGGTAATATAAAAACATTATGTGAACAAAGGGGGTACAACAAACATTGCTATTCTACGGATGTTGCCTATTGATGTGCGGCTTGAAGGCCCGGTCGCATGTTCGATCCTCGTCCTTTATTTTTTAATTTGTATATGGGTCCAAATTTGTTTCATGACATGTGGGCCCCTCGGTGTGTAGTTTGTAGCACTTTAATTTGTGGGTCGAAATTTGTTCCATTCCAAGTGGACTATCGGTGTGTAGTTTTGTAGGTTATTTATAATAATTAAAGAGAACAACATAGTTTTTTCAATAATACCATGGTGCGACATTGAAGGCGAGAAAGGACGTGCGAGAGAGCAATGACCGAGCCAGAGAGAAATCAACTAGGGGAGTTGCGTGGGTTGCAACGGTGTTTGGAGTAGTTGTTGGCCGAATGCTACGAAAATATAATCTAAACCGACCAGAATAAATGCCTACAAAAATTAATCCAAGGTTGGAGTGCCCCTCGCATTGTAAATAGCTCCGGCTTTGCGAGGGATGGAGAGGTAGTAGCTTCAACGCATGGAAGATACGGTGTGAGAAAGCGAGGTCAATCGAGAGACATATAGATAGAGAGACAAAGTGAGTGTGGTCCGACATTCATTGAAGAAATATATATGCTCTAGAGAGATATTGTCCGATTGAGCTTTTGGCAAGGGTGAGGGTTGTAAGATAGAGCTTGAGAGATGATCCAGTCACAGACGTGTAGATATATTTTGTGCGTGGGAGGAAGCAAGGTCAACCGATCACATAGGGTCGCCGTGCGATCAAAAGAGTGAGACGGGTTGGAGAGAGTGACCTAGATAGACGATGTGCGTGAGAGAGTATACAATGTGAATATGTCGAATTGGGCTCAAACATGGTGATATATCGTTTTTGTCCGAGCAAGAGCGAGGTCAATCAAGATATACGGAGAGAGAGAGAGAGAGAGAGAGAGAGAGAGAGAGAGAGAGAGAGAGAGATTCAGTGAGTGTGGCCCACCATGAGGTCGAAAGAGTGGCGGTGGCTTGGATGGACTGACCTAGATAGACAATCTGCATGAGAGAGTATAGAGTGTGTCGACCGAGGCCCAAAGAGGGAGATATATCATTTGTGTGTGAAAGAAAATGAGGTTAAACGAGACTCAGATAAAGAGAGCGAGATTGAGCGAGTGTGGCCCGCCGGGCGGAAGAAAGAGTGA